>NC_064921.1:206953147-207256177 GCF_023897955.1 Schistocerca gregaria
ACTGCAGTCCTGAAGGTCGCATTCGCGGAACCTGTCAGCACGAAAATAACACGAAGGGAGCTCCGTAAGCAGGAAACTTCTGAACTAGCTGTGATTCCAAGACCACTCATCAGTAACGCAAATGCCCGCAGCGGGAAAAAGTGGTTCCGCCGTTGTAAAACCCGAGCTGTGGAGTAATAGAAGAATCTCATATGGCAGTATCAGTCTTATTTCACACTGTTTCCCACTCCTGGCCGAGTCTGACCCAAGAGTGAATCATGGAGGAGTTCCGGTAATAATTTGGGCACCCATGCCGTGGCGCTCCACGGACTCGGTGGCTATTCTGCTATATCGCACTGTGGCCACGGATTATGTCATCATTTTGGCTGATCAACCCCATCCCATTGTACAGAGCTTGTTCTGAAACAGTGGTGCTGTATTCTGGGGTCTTTACACAGCTCGCATCATCCAGTACAGGTTTTGAGAGCCGCACTGTGGCCAAGGATTATGTCATCAGTTTGGCTGACCATGCCCATCCCATTGTACAGTGCTTGTTCCCCAACGGTGGTGCTGTATGCTCGGGCTGTTTACACACCTCGCATCATCCAGGACATGTTCTGTGAGCACGAGGATAAATTGGGAAATGTGCCCTGGCCACCACAGTCACCATATCTCAGTATTATGGAGCCTTCGTGGTCTATTTTAGAGAGAAGGATGTGTAATCGCTGCATAGCATCGTTGCCTGAACTTGCCACTATTTTTCACGGACCATACAGGGCTTGTATTTATACGTTCCGAGACGACTGTAAGTTGTCTTGAATGTCAATAATTTCCTACAGCGTATTGGGCATGGTAAAGTGTCGTCTTTGTCGTGTTTCCATATTTTTGTCCACCCCATGCATATGAACCTGCAGCGACTTCAAAAAGCTAATTCGACGTCATTTTGGCAGACCAAGTAACATTGCTGCTGCACTACACGTCAAACCGACTCATTTTCATGGTACTATTTTTCAGCGTGGTCACAAAGTCACTGCAAACAACGGTCGGGACATTCTACCAATTCCCTCGACGATAGAAATCCGCTCCTTGGTCCCTTAGTCATTCGAGAACTAATATGGGAACGTGATCACTGTCTGAAAAATCTGTGATTTCCGCGAATAATTTGTTAGACGGCCTGGAGATTAGATTCAGTTTTCGTTCCATAGGCCCAAAAAATGAGATAATTCACGAGTATGTGGAACGTGTCAGAAAATATAGAACACTTTAATACAATACTTCCTACCCTAATCATATGTCAGGAGACTGTCTAAATAGGTGATTACAGTGCAGTAAACTGGAACAGATAATATTTACAGAATTAACAAGCTGTCAGAATGAAACATTATTAAGCACTGTTAATAAATTTATCATAAACAAAATACCTAATTTTGACTGTTATGATCAAGTGCTGTAAAAACTGAACTCTGGTAGACACTTTTACCAAAGGTGGCCTAACAGTCTCTGTTAAGATATTCATCTATAGAGCTGAAGGAGTTGCCTATCAAAAAGTCTTTCAAACTCTGTTTAAACCGTGCTTTATCTGAAACCCATTTTTTAATGGTTGCTGGCAATTTATTGAAAATGTGTGTTCCTGAATATATGACCCCTTTTTGGTCGAAGGTAAGCGATTTTAGGTCTTTATGTAGATTGTTCTTACTCCTAGTGTTGATACTATGTATTGAGGTATTGGTTGGAAATAGAAATATATTACTTGCAACAAATTTCATTAAGGAATAAATATACTGAGGAGCAGTGGTTAGATTACAAAGTTCCTTGAATAGGGTTCCACATAATATCCTTGAATTTACACCACAAATGATTCTTATCACACACTTTTGCAACCTAAAAACTTTCGCTCGGTTTGATGAGTTGCCCAAGAAGATGATCCCACATGAGATAATAGAATGGAAGTAAGCAAAGTATGCAAGTTTTTTTTATATTTCTATCTCCTACATCTGACATCATTCTCACTGTAAATACAGACTCCTTTAAGCACTTAAGCTGTTCTGTGGTATGCTGTTGACAAATGAATTTATTATCGAGTTGTAATCCCAGAAATTTAACACTGTCAATCTCTTCGATCTGCATGTCTCAGTATATTATATACATGCTGGAAGGAAATCTGTTATGGGTTCCAAACTGCTTATAGTGGGTCTTCTCGAAGTTTAATGACAGTGAATTAGCTTTAAACCACTTAGTAATGTCACTGAAAATTTGATAAGCAGCTATATGTATCATCTGTAAACAAAACAAACTTAGCGTCTGGTAATGTAACAGATGAAAGGTAATTAATGTACACAACAAAAGCAATGGACCCAAGATGGAACCTTGAGAGACACCACATGGAAATAATTCCCAATCAGATGAAGATTGACTGCTTACTGCACAGGTATTTTGCAACGACACCCTTTGTTTCCTGTAAGATAGATAACAAAAAAATATAGAATGGTTGGAAGGAATTACACCTATCGTGCACCACGAATTGGGTTATGGGAGCAGGAGGCACATGACATATCTGCTTGCAAAGATATGCAGCAGACATGTCTAAAATTATATCTCCTGTGTTTGAAGAAAACCACAGCCATAGCACATGGTTAAAACTGTACACTGTCAAAGCGGGAACAGGATTTTAAAAAAAGGACACAGAGGTTGTCAGGTAAAAATTCATTTATTTCCCATCCAACTGAAAAGTAATTTTACATTTTCATAAGCTGACACAGCAACACTATTTTCACAAATCTTCCTCTTCTTCTTCTTCTTCTTCTTGTCCTTGAGTTAATGGAGAGAAGGACACCTGTAAAATTCTAGGTCTTGAATAGCAGCAAACTTAAAGATTCGACGCTTGCATGAGATCTTCTCCTTCCCCTTCACGTAGATGATGGTATTCGTGTGATCGAATAATTTAAGTACCGTCACCATATCTTTTTAGAGTATGCTAGGATCATCCCAGTGAATTCGTGGTAGAAATGTGTAAGCCACTTTGCACTCTTCCATGCCCTGGCATACTCCACATACTTTAAAGACCTCGGGGATGCTATGTTTGCAGAGAATGTCTCTATTATTCCTGCATCTTCTGTGTACGCTACGAACACAACATCTTTAAATATGAACTGTCTACGCTCACCATCATACGAACCCTGAGCGTCTGCAATGATTCTCACGCCTTGAGATGTCATTTGAAATACTCTAGTTATGCTGCATCACCTGTTCCTTTATACAGCTCATTGCACAGTTCTGGTGAGCGCGCAGTAGTTGATCACACTGTCGTGTACAACTAGAGTATAAGCGGCAGTGTGTTCTGGGAAATCTACCGTAGATTAAAATTTAGTTCGCACATCTGTGGGTGCGGACTTACTTACCTCGTTCTGTTGCTAGCAGTCTGTTACAATGATCGATGATAGCTCCTTGAACTTCCGTGGACTGAATAGACACCATCCTCCTTCTTCAGCAATTACGTAGTAAGAAGCATGATACCTTACATACATGTCATGTGCTAAACTGTATACATTTTCATTCCACTGCACGTGTAAATTGTCATATGGGTAGAATTCTGAATACAGTCAGACTTTAGCATTAGTTAACTTGCAGTTGTCGAACACAGTGGAATCATTTGCTATATTCCTTCTATCAGTCTGAAACGCAGGTATGATGCATCTAGCTGACTCTAGCTGCGAAAAGGTTTCAATACCCCATGTCTGTCTGCTCGCAGTAGGTAACACTGGATACTCGAAAACCTCCCACGAGCGAAATGTTAGTGACAGAAATGTACCAGACTTCAGGGCTTTTAAAAGTTTCAAATGATCCTCATCTGATACACTGATGTGAGGCATTTTCCATATTATCTTGCTGATTTTGATCACATTCTCCTCTTGAGCTCCTTGAATGTATGAGTTATTATCTGTCGCAATCAATACCAGAATGAGTTCCTGTTTAGCCGTCATAATAATCTGTCTCATGCCCTCAAAGTAACCCATAAGCATTTTTAGAGGTATACATGCAGTAAATCGTTTGTACTCTGAAACTGTTCTCTCCTCCGGATCGTCTATGAACCATCCCGCGTTTTCTAAACTATGGAAATCTGCGGGTGATGCAGAGATGTCTGTTTTAGGGGTTGGTGCTGTGCTGACGTTGCGTGTACGGTCGATCTCAGACCCATTGAGTTCACAGCTTATCTATTGGAACAGGAATGCTAAAGCGTTAAGTGTAAGCTAGGATCCCACTGCAACGCTGCCGTCGGTTTTCTTGAATGACTCCTCTAGATATATGAAACTCTTGCATGGAGGCATCAGTGCGTCTTGGTGCTGGCTGACAATCCTAATTTCATCGTTCTTGTTAAATGTGGTTGAAGCGTAAGGTTTATGCGAGAAGTACTGGTAATGTCCAGTTCTGTCATCGTACTCTACTAGATTGGTTATATTGAGTGAGGATGTCGTTGCGAGGTTTCAAGCCAACTGATTTAAGAAACTCGTAGTTCACACGTTTTATCACTTTGCGGTTCAGCAGCGAAGTGACGTGCTGTGGATTGCGTGAAATGGTTTTATACCGTACGCCCATCCTGTCTTAGATGTAATCGTACAATGATTTCCTCATCACGAAAGTCAACAATCTGATTATTCCGGCCCACAATACGCAACTCTAAATATTCCAATGTCTGAGGTGTCACTGGAAGGTATATTTCATTGGTAGGAGTCACAACTATCTTATACCCCGTTGCAGCTGAGGGGAAGAATCCGTAAATAGTATGAACCAGACTGTCTTTGAGATAGGAGTTCGTTGTAGTGTTACACTGTGGACTGTGCTGACGGGAAGTATGTCCACAGTATGATCCGACTTGTAAAATTTATTAGCATCCTTCTTCAAAACCTGCCCTTTTGTGAAACCCAGTAGGCGCCCTATTGAACTTTTCTGATTAAAGTCAATCGTTGCATTTACAGTCCTTATTTCAGATTTAAGTGTATTGATGTTTGAACGTAGCTCAATACCTTTTCCAGACTGTTTTAAGACTTCGTTCAAATCATCGCTATCGTTTGCACCCGGTTCTATTTTCAAAATTTCCTTTTCATCATTAATATCCAGGTGCAGTTTATTGTTATTCTCGGTGATATTTGGGATACTGTTGTACGTCTCCAGTCGAATCAATGCAATACTCCACTCACCAATGCTCAAATCAATTGGCGGGAACTAATTTGCACGCAGTACAGATGATCCTTCTTTTAATGGCAAAGTGTACGATGTTGCAGCTGAATCTCAACTGATGAAGGCATGTTTAAAACTCCTCCTTATAAAGTCTGCTTCTTCTTCTTTGTAAACGTCAAGAGAAACATGCTGCATAGAGGTGTGTATTAAAGTCCTGATAGATCCGACAATTGTAGAACATACGTCTTCTGTGAGTGAAGTATCGTTGTAATTATTCTGGCGGTTGCAGGTCACCAAATGAGTCGAAATAGTAGACGGTATCTGCATTTTTCATAAGATATGACACCCAGTGGGTGCCGGGGCCTCCAGCAACATCTAAATTCACAACACCACATTCACCAGTTTTCCACACAGCCTTCGGTAATGTATCCCGCATACCCACCACGGTATCTTGGAATGTTGAATTTTTTTCTAACAAACTTAAGAAGATCTGTATTTGTGAGTGGTCGATCTGGTAGGACCGCTAATGGGATTTTTTTTTATTTATGAATAGACCAAGTCCTTTCCTGTACGGTTTCAAGAATAGCCCTTTCCCGATGGCTGCGGCTTCCATCCTGCCGTTATGTCTTCTTGCCTCTTCTAGCTACGCTTTGGAGTTTTGCGCGTTCTTGACCGTTGGAGCAATAGCTGCAGCACCACCAGCGAGGGACCTATCGCCGAGAGCGTGGAGAGGGTTGGGATGAGGAAGAAAACCACCAGACGTCTTGGGTATTGGGAGAACTCGAGGTGCTTTAACTGATCCTCTTCTTCTTCTTCCCACACCTTTCTGCTTCAGTGCGTTCTTAGCTGCGTACATCGCTGTTAGGATACAGTTCTTGAAACAGCTCTGCTTCCCGCCCTTCTTCTTCTTGATTAGTGCAAACGTGCAGCATTCTTAACGCGTTTGAAATTCATCACTCCTAAACCCAACCTAACTTTTCCACGTTTCGTTTTATCGGCTGCAAATGCTACGATGCTTTGACCTACACCAATATCCTTTCTTCTCCGTATCGCCTTATCCTCATCAGGGAAAATCCTATCTGAAATGTGACGACTTGAGACATCTTTATTTGCAGCGTATGCAATGTCGTGTTCCATACACGCTTCGTCGAGCAGATTAACCCCCTTAACACCTCGTGCCAAGCGTTGTTATGCTGCTGCAGTGGTTGTGGACTATACGCCACCATTATATAGCAAATCGTTACCATCAATCCAATTGTTTTATGCTGCAGGAAAACCAAGCCATCTGACTAGTGCTCTAATTCCCCGACGTCTTATGCCTCTCTACGAAAAGACATCCGGTTCTGAGCTTTCCTGCAACTCCTCGGTGTAGAAGCAGCCTGTAATTTCTTCGTCTTTACTATCCCTCAATACATAACTTTTAGGATTCGTTCTTTGTACCTTTGAAACTGTAAATATCTCTGCTGACCAGCTCGGTAGGTATGATTTCTCAAATACTGTTTTGTGTTTTGAGATACGAACCAAACGACCTACATTAAATTTGTGTCTGCGTGTATCCAGCATTTTAATGCGATAGTGCACCGTATCCATGAGTCCATCATCACGACCGCCGATTGGTCTAATTTTTATTGTCCTATGTTTGGTTCGATTATACTGAGCAGTTATTTCTGGGAGGATATCTGTCCATTTGTATGAGCCGCGAAGGTTAAAACGCATCCACATTCGACCTTTTATTGTTCTATTCAGACGCTCCTCGATGCTTGCCTTCAGGTGAGTGAATCATGAATGTCGAGTAGTGATGTATTCCGTAACCCTGAATCACGGTCTTGAAATACCTATTGTAAAACTCTCCACCGTGATCGGTTTGGAGATTGTCTGGGCATTGATTCTTCGCTGTTTGTAGAAAATGCTCAAACACATTCGCGATATTTCTATCCGTTTTTTTGTTTTGTTTTAAACAGGCAATGCCCAGGCAAATTTGTAGTATGTATCAATAACCATTAAATGTATTTAAATCCATTATTCTCAAGTGAATATTCCCTCATATCTACAAGATCAGTCTGCCATAAATCATCCGAACCCTTAATCGTAACATGCCTACGAGGGTATGTTTTGCATGATGTTATTCTGTCCTGTTAATACGTGCTGCACAGAATATCACTCCAAACTATTTTCTACCTTCTAAAGAACAGGCTGTGGATAGTGTATGTATGTGTGTGTGTGTGTGTGTGTGTGTGTGTGTGTGTCTGAAAAAGCAGCAACAGAATGGACTAATAACTGGACACTGCAGTAACTAATCCATCAGGGTTATTTCAACCCTTCCAAACCTACCCAAGTCGCCTGTTGGTGATGTGACTGTGAAATGGAAACGCGAAAGAACTACTACAGAAAACCACAACCAGACAGATCTCATGTACTGAAGGGCACGGACAACCAACCATTGCTGAGAACGGTTGTAAAAATTCGCATGAAAAGCTCGTGAGCCGCTGGATAGTCGATGACTAGAACTGTGCTATTTGGAGTGATGAATCGTGCTACAACCTGTGGCAGTCCTGTGTTTTGCGAATTTCTGGAGAAAGTTACCTGTCATTTTGTATAGTACAAATAACCTTTTATAGCGATCAATCACAGCTAAGCAACATAATGTGAAGAACACAAACAATTTAAAATCAAAAATCATGTTAAACTTGAGTGAAAGTCCAATACCGCAATAACTGTCTGACGGTCGGTTTAATAACACGTAGGTATATCTTCAGGTCATATAAAACTAATATTTCATGTGCCACGAACTGCAAGGTACAAGTGCGCGTAAAAACATGTCACTCCTTGGTAAACCCGAGACTAGCGCTGTAGCGTGTAGTTCTATTTGACGCTTGCCAATATATTTGTATATTGACGACTCCCAAGGATTGTGTCTCTTTTAATTCTTTGTTTCTCCTACGGATTCTGACAATGGTTCTATCCTATCATACGTGGATTGTCATGTGCTGTCGGGGTCGTCTTTTGACTGTTTTGGAGATGTATTAGTGATCATGTATGGTTCGGATCGGATGCTCATCTCCCGTTTCATCCAATGTTTTACCAACGAGTGACATATTTTTACGCCCACTTGTACCTTGGAATTAGTGACACATGAAGTATTAGTTTTGTTTGACCTGAAGTGTAACTCAAGGGTATGAAACCAGTCGGCATATAGTAAAAACACAAGAAACAGATGTTGCGAATTTGGACTTTCACTCTATTTTAATGTAGACTATTTTGGAATCTCTGATTTTAAATCGGTTCATTTCCCTTCACGTTATGTACGTGATCACGATAGCTCCAAGAGTGAAAAATGGAGGAGGTGGTGATACGGTACAGGAGCGCTACACGTAATTAGAGTGTAGTCCCCTTAGCGCGCTTAAGCGGACGGACGTGAACTCATTTTGCAGCACTGTGTTCCGCGTACAATGGAAAACAGTTCAGGGACGATGATCGCATCAGCATGACAGAGCATTAATGCAATAAAGCAACATCTTTGAGGCAGTAGTTTGTGGAAATAAAATTCCGTAAACAAATTGAACTGCTTATGCTCCGTCCTGAAAACAGCATCTTTGCGAAGAGTCAGAACGTCGAGTTCTATCGATACCCCAGCCTTCAACAAATGTTTTTTGGTTTCGGCTCTTGAGGAATAATGTACGGGCTTTTCTCTCCGTACACTCAAATACTTCATTCAAATTGTCCACAGCAGAGTTCGAGCCGTTGTAAAGGCGAATGGTGGACGCTTCCCAAATTAATGTCCACTAATAGGTGTCCATATACTTTTCACCAGACAGTATACCTACATAATACATGTATACAGTGTTGTCCACTGATCGTGATCGGGCCAAATATCTCACGAAATAAGGGTCAAAGAAAAAACCTACAGAGAACGAAACTTGTCTAGCTTCAAGGGGAAAACCAGATGGCGCTATGGTTGGCCCGCTAGATGGCGCTGCCATAGGTCAAACATACACTCCTGGAATGGAAAAAAGAACACATTGACACCGGTGTGTCAGACCCACCATACTTGCTCCGGACACTGCGAGAGGGCTGTACAAGCAATGATCACACGCACGGCACAGCGGACACACCAGGAACCGCGGAGTTGGCCGTCGAATGGCGCTAGCTGTGCAGCATTTGTGCACCGCCGCCGTCAGTGTCAGCCAGTTTGCCGTGGCATACGGAGCTCCATCGCAGTCTTTAACACTGGTAGCATGCCCCGACAGCGTGGACGTGAACCGTATGTGCAGTTGACGGACTTTGAGCGAGGGCGTATAGTGGGCATGCGGGAGGCCAAGTGGACGTACCGCCGAATTGCTCAACACGTGGGGCGTGAGGTCTCCACAGTACATCGATGTTGTCGCCAGTGGTCGGCGGAAGGTGCACGTGCCCGTCGACCTGGGACCGGACCGCAGCGACGCACGGATGCACGCCAAGACCGTAGGATCCTACGCAGTGCTGTAGGGGACCGCACCGCCACTTCCCAGCAAATTAGGGACACTGTTGCTCCTGGGGTATCAGCGAGGACCATTCGCAACCGTCTCCATGAAGCTGGGCTAAGGTCCCCCTCACCGTTAGGCCTTCTTCCGCTCACACCCCAACATCGTGCAGCCCGCCTCCAGTGGTGTCGCGACAGGCGTGAATGGAGGGCGAATGGAGACTTGTCGTCTTCAGCGATGAGAGTCGCTTCTGCCTTGGTGCCAATGATGGTCGTATGCGTGTTTGGCGCCGTGCAGGTGAGTGCCACAATCAGGACTGCATACGACCGAGGCACACAGGGCCAACACCCGGCATCATGATGTGGGGAGCGATCTCCTACACTGGCCGTACACCTCTGGTGATCGTCGAGGGGACACTGAATAGTGCACGGTACATCCAAACCGTCATCGAACCCATGGTTCTACCATTCCTAGACCGACAAGGGAACTTGCTGTTCCAACAGGACAATGCACGTCCGCATGTATCCCGTGCCGCCCAACGTGCTCTAGAAGGTGTAAGTCAACTACCCTGGCCAGCAAGATCTCCGGATCTGTCCCCCATTGAGCATGTTTGGGACTGGATGAAGCGTCGTCTTATGCTGTCTGCACGTCCAGCACGAACGCTGGTCCAACTGAGGCGCCAGGTGGAAATGGCATGGCAAGCCGTTCCACAGGACTACATCCAGCATCTCTACTATCGTCTCCATGGGAGAATAGCAGCCTGCATTGCTGCGCAAGGTGGATATACACTGTACTAGTGCCGACATTGTGCATGCTCTGTTGCCTGTGTCTATGTGCCTGTTGTTCTGTCAGTGTGATCACGGGATGTATCTGACCCCAAAAATGTGTCAATAAAGTTTCCCCTTCCTGGGACAATGAAATCACGGTGTTCTTATTTCAATTTCCAGGAGTGTATATCTTCTTATTCTTTTAAAAATAGGAACCCCCATTTTTTATTAAATATTCGTGTAGTAAGTAAAGAAATATGAATGTTTTAGTTGGACCACTTTTTTCGCTTTGTGATAGACGGCGCTGTAATAGTAAAAAACACGTGGCTCCCAATTTTAGACGAACAGTTGGTAACATGTAGGTTTTTTAAATTAAAATACAGAACGTAGGTGCGTTTGAACAGTTTATTTCGGGTGTTCCAATGTGATATATGTATTTTTGTGAACATATCATTTCTGAGAACGCACGCTGTTACAGCGTGATTACCTGTAAATACCACATTAATAAATGCTCTAAATTATGTCCGTCAACCTCAATGCATTTGGCAATACGTGTAACGACATTCCTCTCAATAGCGAGTAGTTCGCCTTCCGTAATGTTCACACATGCATTGACAATGCGCTGACGCATGTTGTCAGGCGTTGTCGGTGGATCACGATAGCAAATATCCTTCAACTTTCCCTACAGAAAGAAATCCGTGGTCGTCAGATACGGTGAACGTGCTTCGACGACCAATCCACCTGTCATGAAATATGCTATTCAATACCGCTTCAACAGGACGCGAGCTATGTGCCGGAATCCATCATGTTGGAAGTACATCGCCATTCTGTGATGCAGTGAAAAATCTTACAGCAACATCGGTAGGACATTACGTAGGAAATTAGCATACATTGCACCATTTAGACTGCCATCGATAAAATGGGGCCAATTATCCTTCCTCCCATAATGCCACACCATACATTCACCGGCCAAGGTCGCTGATGTTCTACTTGTCGCAGCCATCGTGGTTTTCCGTTGCCCATAGTACATATTATGCCGGTTTACGTTACCGCTGTTGGTAAATATCGGTTCGTTGCTAAATAGAACGCGAGCAAAAAATTTGTCATCGTCCCGTAATTTCTTTTGTGCCGAGGGGTAGAACTGTACACGACTGTAAAAGTCGTAGCCATGCAATTCTTGGTGCATAGAAATCTGCTACGGGTGCAAACGATGTAGATGTAGCATTCTCAACACCGACCTTTCTGAGATTCCCGATTCTCGCGCAATTTGTCTGCTACTGATGTGCGGATTAGCTGCGACAGCAGCTAAAACACCTACTTGGGCATTATCATTTGTTGCAGGTCGTGGTTGACGTTTCACATGTGGCTGAACACTTCCTGTTTCCTCAAATAACGTAAGTATCCGGCGAACGGTTCGGAAACTTGGATGATGTCGTCCAGGATACCAAGCAGCATACATATCACACGCCCGTTGGACATTCTGATCACATTAGCCATACATCAAGACGATATCGACCTTTTCGCAATTGGTAAACGGTCCATTTTAAGAGGACATCTCGTCCATCTACCTTTCGCTGCTTTTCTCAAAAAGTAATGATGGGATGAATACTACAAAAAAATCACCAGTATTCTCCTATTGATTGTAATTGTTTAAAACTTTGCTCAAAAATAGTACTGTAATTTAGTATCACATCACTACTTTGGAATTACGAATAGTCAGTGGTAAACGGTGATGACTCACGTTGGAGAATTCAATTTCTCGTGTTAAGTTTCCCGACTGCAAGGACTACAAGCAGATAAAAGCATATTATGTAGACACCGGAAGCAAATTAGTTACTTTCCATTTTTAATTATAAATTATAAATGAATTGTTGAGTTTTTACTTTAGTACTGTTGTTCTGATTTCCTTTCTCTTCGTTATTTCAAAGAAATGAGAGACAGATAATAAGCTGTTGTGTTAAATTTGTAGCGCTCTTTCGCTTTTAATATCTCGAACGAAAAACTCGTTTGGCATTAAAATATATTTATTTACTTTATAATTGGAGTTTGAATTTATTTATTGTGCTGGCAAAACTAAAAATACTTATCCAAAAATTTCAAATCAACGATTTATATAGTAGGCAAAGCACAACATATCCTAGGAACAATTATACGACTAGAGTTAAAACTTCAGTAATGAATTAATTTAATGGCCAATACCTGTTGTCCACTCTGTTCACAAATACTCTGTTCACAAATACTCGCTCCATAATGTTTTTATCTGCTGCGCCGACTCCTCATATCAGAAACAATGTCACTGAAAGACGCTATCAACTTTCTTCCTTCGAACGATAAGTATTGTTGGCTACAAATGAGAAGCCTAACATACATCTTCTACTCTGTTCCCGAAAAACGAAATGACAGCTGCTTCAAGGTGGTAAAGGACAACAGGCACATTATTCTCTCAGCAATGCTGTACCGATTCTTATGTCATGTGTGTGTTGTTTGTTTTTAACTGTCGGCGTTGTTCTCAAAATAACACTGGTCACTTTCCCCATTTCATATAATAACCTAAGATTTCAAAGCAATGCAAATTTTACAAAACAGCATTACTCATTCGAAAAAGGTTTTATTTAAAAACCAATAACTTTAGCTCCACAGCTACGGTAAATTAATGTACAGATATTTTACTCGGTTATTGGTAAAAAATAGAGAGACATGTTAAACCGAGAATCAACAAATACGGAAAAATACCGGTTATTGAGAACTCAAATATCGGTATCGGTTTTAACTAATCGATCTTTCCCATTCCTAGTATAGCCTACGAGAACATAAACCTCCAGCAGTCGAATTGTGCTGAAGCAGAGAATACTCACGCACTTAATGTTTACCATAAAAAATAATATGATGATCCGCAATTTATGACGAGGAAGCTTGGAATATGTTCACAAAGAGGATTCGTCCATGCCTACAGAACCGCAGAAACACTAAAGAAAAATTGGCAGCGCCGAATACAGATCGACAAGAGGGGGGGATGGTCGTGCAGGCTCTTTATCAACTTCGCGTATCGACTACAACAGACCTGGTCGGCGCGCACTTCACACGGAGCCGCTGCCAGCTACACGCACGACCGCCGTCATCTTCTCCTGCAGCCTCGGTCACGATGCTGCAGATACCAGTAGCTGACACCCTCCACATCAAAGGAGCCGCCGTCAGCGACAGTCATGGCTCACGACTCCAGACTCAGGCAGAGTAAACTAAGGCTCGGCGATCTGCTGGTCGCTTGAAGCTTTTGCCGCCTTGTGTCTGATGTTCTTACCATTCCTGATGTAGAAGACAGAAGTTGCGAAATTCAGTACTATTTATTTCACTGATGGTCGGTTTCAAGTGTCAGAACCCATTCTCAGAACATCCAAACAGAAAAACCCACCAGCATGCTAGGAATCCAGTTATATTGTTTTGCTGCGACTCTATTTAATACAGTAGGCAGCAACGTAATATTGAAGGAATTGCAAAATTATTTCATGTATTGTAATAAAGCGACCTCTATATCATTTTCAATCCATCTGTATTGTAAACAAGACTGCACACGTTACTTTTTGTTCTTCTTAATTTTGTAGTTCACGTAGACTTCTAAATTACTCACACATGACCCGCATTTAGTATTTCTTTATGTGAACAATGTTTTGGTTTGTAATTACATAGCTAATTGCGGAAAATAAACTGTTGTTATTGTTCTTACAATTTCGATAATGTGAACAGTAATAAGAGACGAAACAGATCGACCATGGTGCACAATACAGATCAGGGCACTGTTGCAGAGACATTGAGGAAAGATTACCAGACATAAAAGAATGCAAAATCTCCAGCACAGACGATCATTGGTTCAAATGGCTCTGAGTACTATGGAACGTAACTACTGAGGTCATCAGACCCCTAGAACTTAGAACTACTTAAACCTAACTAACCTAAGGACATCACACACTTCCATTCCCGAGGCAGGATTCGGACCTGCAACCGTAGAGGTCTCGCGGTTCCAGACTGTAGCGCCTAGAACCGCTCGGCCACTCTGGTCGGCAGACGATCATTCACAGAAGCTAGAAACTTAGCGCGGACTACAATACGAAATGCTTTTAATGCAAGGGCGTGCTGAAAACTTATGCCTCCGAATTTCTTATTCTGTGTGCATTATCAGTTAAGATATTTCATGTTAGCTTTATGTGGGTTCCTGGCCATGTCGGTATCCCTGGGAACGAAGCTGCAGATGCCGCGGCCAAGGCTGCGGTCCTCCAGCCTCGGACGGCTTCTTGTTGTGTCCCTTCATCAGATTGTAGCACTGTCATTTGTCGGCGCATTTTATCGCTGTGGCATGCCGATTGGGCTGCACTTACGGACAACAAGCTTCGGGCCTTGAAACCTCTTCCCGCAGCTTGGACGTCCTTCTCGGCGGGTAGAGGTCGTTTTGGCCCGGCTACGAATTGGACACTGCCAGTTCAGCCATCGCCATCTGCTGACGGCAGCGCCGGCGCCGTTCTGTCCATGTGGGCAATTGCTGACGGTCCGCCACATTTTAACGTCCTTTCCGGATTTTACTACGCTGCGTCTTGATCTTGGCCTGCCATGTACTCTGGATGCCATTTCAGAGGATGACCCAGGAGCTGCTGCTCGCGTTCTTCGTTTTATCAACTTGACACACCTGTCTAAGGACGTTTGATTATGCTGTAGTTTTTTAATCCTATGCCTGTTAACACGTCTTTTATAGTGTTGACCCTTTTAGTTGCTGTTTTAACCTTGTGCCTCGCGGTACATTCCTAAATTAGTCAGGGCCCTAATGACCATTGTAGTTGTGCGCCCTAAAACCACAAAAAAAGTCATGTATACCACTCGGTCGATATTCCCACTTCTCTGACGCAAGTTGCAGCCCTCTTCGATTAGACGGCTCCGAACTGTACCGTGTAACATGTGTGATACCATTGTATTTATGTTATGTTTGGGACCCTTTTCAAGAAGGCTCACAGGAAAATAGAAAATATCATAACATAAACTGAACACATCATATAGCAACAAAAAAACCAAACACACCTGAATTCTTTGTTAATCTAACAAGAGAACTAGTTGCTGAGGAAATAAGAAACATAATCTAAGAGAACAAAACCACCATAAAAGAAAACAAAAGCACTGCTGAAGAAAAAAACTGCAGAAAACAACAGAAAAAATGAACACAAGAAAATGCCATTATCACAAAATCCGACAAGGGTGATTCGATCGTAGTTGTAAACAAACAGGAATACATTGACAAAATATTAGAATTCATCCAAAGCAACAAAATCACAAAATTAAGAAGTGAGCCAGCAAACCGATACAAAAGCAACTCACAGAAAACTCTGAAATCGTTGCCTAAAGTTCATAACCCTGGAATACCTAAACGTCCATTGATAAATTTTACCAAAGCACTACCAAAACAGAAGTCTAAAGACCTCAAGAGACTTTAAAAAAAATAAGAAATGAAAACATACCAAACACAGCAACATTAATTTCATCTGACATAATTTCTATGCACACACACACATCTCAACAGATGGACCCTCAGCATCATAGAAAGAAACCTCCAGCTACAAGGAAACATACAAGAAATATCAGCCATACTCAGGCTCATCACAGAGCAAAACTACTTCACATTCAACAACAAATTTTACTCTCAACAACAAGGACTACCCATGGGATCCCCAATCAGTGGCCTCAGATACAAAAACAAATTTTTGACAAAATAGTAATACCAAAACAGTCAAAATAATATATTGGCACTGATATGTGGATGATATAATTTGCTTCATAGCTGAACCATGGCCTCATCTAAAGGAACTTCATGATGACAAACTCCATCCACCCACAAATACACTTCACCATTGAAAAACAAACATATGGAAAACTTAATTTCTTAGATCTCACTATAAACAAGAGAAGCAACAAACATGAATTCACAATCTACAGAACACCCATAATTTCTAGCACCATTATTCATAACCGATCAAGGCATTCCATAACTCACAAAGCAGTCAGCTTCAGATACTTACTACACAGACTGAACAAAACATCCATGAGCATACGCGATTACACACAAGAACTGAACACAATAAAAAAATTGCACAGGAGAATGGATATGATGCAAAGATAGTAGATAAAATAAACCACAAAATACAAAAACAAGCAGCACATAATCATGAAATACACACACGAACAAACAGAACACACAACAAACCAGCAGACAGTAAGAAAGAAATGGCACATAATGACTTACAACAACAAAGTCACACACAGGGTGGGTAATATACTAAATACACAAGGACGCAATATAGCATACAGAACCAACAACGCAATACAAAGCAGACTTGGAAAAAATACCACCAGCACTGACAAATACAGCTAGTCCAGTATATACCAACTTACTTGCAACTGCTGTCAATCTGTATACATGGGTCAAACATGAACGAATTTCAGAACCAGGTATACAGAACATCTCAGGTACTGAAAAGCAATAAATCACACTGAGCAACCACAGATCGCCTGATAGCACACAATCACTACCAACAAAAATTGAAACTGACTTACAGATTCTGAAAACTAGTAGCAGCTTATACCAAAAGTTAGCTATAGAAGAAAACTATCACATCCAAAAAGCAATAGCCTAAGGAAAGAAAGTACTAACTGAATACACATCACTGTGCAATAAAACCGTCTTAGTCATACTTGAAGAACTATACAAATAACACACACACCAAAGCTACTCATAAGAAAAATTAAATAAATAAATAAACAAATAAATATAAGCCATCCATTCTCTCTCTCTCTCTCTCTCTCTCTCTCTCTCTCTCTCTCTCTCTCTCTCTCTCTCTCTCTCTCTCTCGTTCTCTCTATCTATCCGCAAAATATACTTCAGACTTGCGCGCCTCACCCAGACAGACACGCCACGAAACAAATAAATACTACACAGATACAACAACACGTAATGGCGGCAAAAATTATGCCCATGTTTGAAAACTCGTAGAACGTGCGTTGTCAAACGACCATAAGTCACGGAAATCAGCATATTCACGTTACCAAAACACATGAGAAAACACTTCAACATCAAAGCCGTAAGTTACACACAAAAAATGTTATATATTCATTTCCGTTCGCAAATGCATAATAAACAGAAAAATAAAAATTACGTTTTGCTGTTTGCAGATGACAAGTCGTAGATTGTGTAGCACACTAGCTACTAACATAAATAACCAACACCTTTAATGTAAAGTATGTAAACTAATGCATACATCCACTCTTTCGCCAATTAAGCTATAACTAAAACTTTAGACGTAATGTAATAAACAACATTAAGTGCATCAGATAGTTAATACATATTCTCAACTGTGAACAGTAAACGAGTGATGAACAATATTTTACAAGAATTATTCATTCACAATTTTAAGTAATTCATACCAAAAGTTTCTCTAAATGTTAATATGTAACAACAACTTTACAGTAAGAAAATAAACTCACTGAAGGTAGCATAAAAAGTGCTGAACTATATCTGGGTAAAGCGAAATTAAAAAGGTGTTTTGCGTAAGGCGGAATTCCTCGTCCTATTTTCACAGCAAGCACGGACATAAGATTAACTGCAACACCACAAGATGACTGTAACTATTATCGCAGGCGTTGGTTTGTTGTCGACTCTGATGAGAACAAATGTATCACTGAACTGTTCACAGAAACTCCCTGCCTCATTTTTCTGTTTATTACGAATCCATTCTGTTACACGATTTTCTGCTGCTGTTGATATTACTTCGCAGGGTGAGCCAGAAGGAGAGGCATATGCTTCGAAGGACGTTAGGATTAACGATTCTGAACAAGAACCTTCATATGGAAATATGCTCTTTTCGGAATAGTTTCCGAGGAAGAACATCTTTAATATACGTTGCTATTTAATTTCTGTATTATTCAAACACTGTCGTTGGTTACGACCTACCACTGTAGTGTAGAGCAAGATCAGACGGACAATATCACACAGGACACTTTTGGTGTATCGGGTAGAGTAACTACCTGAAATTGGCCTACAAAATCTACCTAAGTTACAGCGCACGCGCGATGCGCGAGATTTTCAATATTTACGTGCTCTCTTCGCTCACACTATTAGTCAATAAGAAAAAATGAATAGGATCTTTTTTGTAGGAATTTTAGTGTACTTCAAATTTGTACTGCGACACGTTCTCGCTGCGGGGTGCAGTTTTCGATTTATTCAAGGAAATCGTACAAGACCGGTATTAAATGAGTTCAATCACAGAAATCATTCGGAACAGAACATTTGTCCATATGAAGTATTTTGGTCCTTTATCATACTGTAAGCAAACATGAGGCAGTACTGACCCCACGAATTATCTTAGAAAATAGATTAAGGAAAGGCAAACCAACGTTTCTAGGATTTGTACACTTAGAAAAGGCTTTTGACAATGTTGACTGGAATACACTCTTTCAAATTCGGAAGGTGGCAGGGGTAAAACACAGGGAGCTAAAGGCTATTTACAATTTGTACAGAAACCAGATTGTAGTTATAAGAGTCGAGGGGCGTGGAAGCAGTGGTTGCGAAGGAAGTGAGACAGGGTTGTAGCCTATCCCCAATGTTGTTCACTCTGTATATTGAGCAAGCAGTAAAGGAAACAAAAGAAAAATTGAGAATAGGACTTGAAATCCATGGAGAAGAGATAAAAACTTTGAGGTTAGCCGAGGACATTATAATTCTGTCAGAGACAGCAAAGGACCTGGAGGAACAGCTGAACGGGTTGGACAGTGTCTTAAAAGGAGGATATAAGATGAACATCAACAAAAGCAAAACGAGGATAACGAATGAAGTCGAATTAAGTCGGGTGATGCCGAGGGAATTAGATTAGTAAATGAGACACTTCAAGTAGTAAACAAGGTTTGCTATTTGGGGAGCAAAATAACTGATGATGGTCGAAGTAGAGAGGATATAAAATGTAGACTGGCAATGGCACGGAAAGCGTTTCTGAAGAAGAGAAATTTGTTAACATCGAGTACCGATTTAACTGTCAGGAAGTCATTTCTGAAAGTATCTGTATGGAGTGTAGCCATGTATGAAAGTGAAACATGGGCGATAAATAGCTTAGACAAGAAGAGAATAGAAGCTTTCGAAATGTGGTGCTACAGAAGAATGCTGATGATTAGATGGGTAGATCACGTATCTAATGAGGAGATATTGAACAGAACTGATAACAAGAGGAGTTTGTGGCACAAATTGACTAGAAGAAGGGGTCGGTTGGTAAGACATATTCTGAGGCATCAAGGGATCATCAATTTAGTAACGGAGGGCAGCGTGGAGGGTAAAAATCGTAGACGGCGACCAAGAGATGGATACACTAAACAGATGCAGAAGGATGTAAGTTGCAGTAAGTACTGGGAGATGAAGAAGCTTGCACAAGACAGAGTAGCATGGAGAGCTGCGTCAAACCCGTCTCTGGACTGAAGACCACAACAATAACAAGCAGACATAGTTCTTAGGCATGAGAAACTGCAACAGTTCAGATTGTAGAGAACTGCGAAGTAGAATAAAAACAATATTATCACTTTTTGGATTGGCAGTGAGAAATGAATTATGAAATACAATGTGCACACCAAGAAGTCTGATCACTTCTCCGAGCAGTACAGACATCAGCGACTGCTCAACGTAACGAGCCCTTTAGAGAAGAGAACGGCCAGTTCATGTCGTGGGAGGAAGACTCGCCCAACCAGGTTGGGTGTTTCTGACACCCCACCTCAAACGGGAGACCATGGGACCAAATATCTCCGTCTGCTCGGCGCCGAACATCCGTGGAGACGAGCTTAACGGCTATACGCGGATGGTCCTCTTTTGCCGCCAAAATTACCGAGTTAATCTCCGGAATACAAAACGGGCAAATCGCAAGCCAGCACTTTAACTGTGAATGTTCTCTTTGCTATAAAAAAGAACAACGGGCTTCATTAGAAAGAGGCAAAGAGGGTCTACGTTCTACAGTGTCACCTGGGGAGATCTTTTTTTCTCTAGTAAAATTGTCAGTTGTAAGAAAATTAATACTAAAGGCTTGAATAAGGTGGAGGGAAGTACCGGCTCCTGCATGGCTAACGCAACCACAGGTTGAGCGAGTCTGTCCGGAGACGGGGGTTCGAAGGAACACTTGTTGCAAGGATCTCGAAGGGTGCAGACCTGCAGAGATAACATCAGGTTTGAGGGTTGTGCAACAGTGGAGATAAGTGACACATCTGGCTGTATACTTTGCTCATTTGGCGTTGTGTCTTCTCGGCTTAGCTAATTTTGAATGAAGGAATTAGCTGAGGATGGAACTTGCAATTTTTTATGGCCAGTCAATGGTTTATCTGTGTTAAGGGATTAGTGTAGTAGTTAACTTAGGCAGCTCGTACGATTAGAACAGGATTTTTACGTGTGGTTCCCTAAATCAACTGTAAATGCAGCATGTCTAGAACAATAAAAATCTAATTAACAAGACTTTCATATTTATTTCTGTGTGGTTATCCGATGGCGACCTTGGCATTTTAGCACTCCCTGCTCATATGGTGCAACTACTGTCTGCAGAGTGTTGTATGTGACCGTTGTGCAACATGGCACATAGACATCCCTCTTGGTTAGAAGCGATGTCCAGCTACTTTTTATTTCGTCATACGTGTCAACTCATAGCCAGGAATTACCTACATTCCTTGACGACTCTAGACTGGTTTCGCTGTTTAACTCGAATATATTTTATTATTTCGTCGTAAACGTTAGACCTTCAAAGTCTTCTGTTGCTACCTACTCGCAAAACCAGTCATTAATATAAAAAAGGTATACAACAACACTACACATATCTGACACGAGTACACATTATGGTTTTAAATCCAAAGTAATCAGACAGTTTCACTATAAAAATTAAAAGAAATTTTGCATTATAATATCCACACAGAATTATATACACTATAAGTTAATTAATCCTACTACTTAAGTAGCTGAGAATGGAAGAACAACGATTGACATGTAGGGATGTTGGTTGTTCCAGACTTCATAATAATTCACTACATAACTGTTTTTTAATCAGTATTCACCCTACAGCATCTCCGTGGAACAACTGAAAATTCAATACACCACTTCATAATAAAAGAAAGAACTAAGATAGGTGCAAGCAGTTTAATACAAAAATATCACATACCTTCAGTTGCCTTCTCACCTATCCACACTTTGATACATTGACGGTCACTTATGTAACTCAAGGCAGAGAGAATCTTTAAACCTTTGCTCGTTGCTGCACGTTCCGCCATCCTCTTATCACCAAGAAAAAGACTAATTGCTAATGGTCTCTTGTAGTGTCACTTCCTTTCAGGTAATTCGTCCATTTTAGTACTCCAAAAACCTCATAATCATTATGTGGCCTTTATCATTCTGCAAGTTCATTAGCATCCTTGCATTCATACTGGATTACATAAAGCAGACATCCCTTCATACGCAACATAAGAAAGGGGCTTTGTTTAACTTCATTGCTCTGACAGTGTTTTCGTTACTGCCTTCGTCAACAAATATAATTGTTGCCTCCTCCTTAGCATTTGAAAATCACTCTACATTATCTAGAGGTGCGGTGATCTTCTTTCAGCAACTGTCAAACCTGAATACTCATAACATCTTCAGTGCACTCATCTCAGTAACCTTCATCTACATAAAACCATGGTGAGTACTTTCCTACCTGACTTCTCATAATCACATTTTAACCACAATAAACTGACAAATAATTTTAAACACTACATAAAGTTAATGACAACTGCCCCTCTTCATTCATTCCAACCACGTGTAGAAATTAATTTCGTAACCACCTCAACCTGGAGGAAATAAAAATCATAAATCACTTCTCAACAATTCGTAAGAAAAACAGACACCAGGGCCTGTACCACATATTCACAACGACAAATATATAATAACGTCAATGGTCAATCACGTCACAGGATCTCTATGACAAAACATTCCTTGTCCGATAATCAACAAAAAGGAAAAGGCCACCATGATTCATAGCCAGCTTTTGAACTTCTTTAATCAATCATCAACACATCATACAACAGCTGACCACTTTTATTTTCTGTTCTTGTAATGGCAAGATAGACTGATAGCAGAGCTACACTGACAGTGATGGAGACTAGAAGGAGAATAGGAAGAGGTATTGAAAGTTATAGAATGAAGCAGTACAGCCACAGCTCAGGATCCTGTGCTCACCAAGCACGTATTTATCAAAGAATGTGCCAACAATGTAATTTTACTGATACACTAATTATGGAATAACCAAAACATTTTTCACACCATAATTAGGACCACGCACGTGAATATAAAAAGAGCTTGGCAGGATCCAGGAGGAAAACAATGTCAGCCAACAACTGAGCAACATTCAACTACTGCAAAAAATTCAATAGAGCAAATATTTACCTAGACAGCAAGGAATCGCCAAACTCAGTATACAGTAAGATTCTTCCTAACTGCATATCTGAGTATGAACTGGCTTCCCTCTAAAAACACCATCTCTCAATAATGAAAACATCAGAAGAAAAATACAACCTTAAAGAAATACTACATACAGCTTGTCACAACCTTTCTTACTCAAAATTTAACCAATTTTTTCATCGTAATCAAGATATACAAAGTGCCATGCAATGTCCTCAAGGCATTTGGAACAAAACGCTGTCCCAAGCGATAAACTTCAGCAAATTGAATAAGTAAACTACCATCAACAGACAAAAGATTCTCTGTAGAGGACTGACTACTTCATCCCATCAATACAATTGCTGTAAAAGACATGAAGTCCAAAGCGTCTACATCTACAGCTATATTATACTATGCCATTCAAAGTTAATTGCCTGGCAGAGGGTTCATCGAACCACCTTCAGACTGTTCTCCACCGTTCCACTCTCCAGTACCACGAGGGAAAAAAAACACTTAAATATTTTAATTCGAGCTGTGATTTCTCTTATTTTATGACGATGATCAATTCTCCCTATGTCGACCGTCGTCTACGAAACATTTTCGCATTCAGAGGAGAAAGCTGTTGATTACAATTTCTTCACGTATCACATCCGTGACACTCACTCCCAAATTTCTCAATAATGCGAAACGATCTACTCACCTTTGGACCTTTTTTGTGTCCTCCGTCAATCCTCCCTGGTACAGATCCCATGCTGTGTGGCAATATTCCAGAAGAGAACGGACATGTGCAGTGTTGGAAGTCACTTTAGTAGAATTCTTGCATCTTCTAAGTGTTCTTTCAATAACACGCAGTCACTGGTTCGCCTTTTCCACAACATTATCGTTGTGATCTGTCGAATTTAAGTTTTTAGTAAGTGTAATCCCTACGTATTTAGATGAATTGATGGCCTTTAGACATGGAAAATGTCATAAATAACGTTCAAGTATTGAATAATTACACGAAAAATGAAAATTACCTCATTATCGTCCGAGAAAATCCAAAATTAACAGTTACTGCAAACTTTACACGATCCGTATTACTTTTCGGACAGAGATCACATCTCCTAACACTGAGGTCTTCTTTCCCCTCGATACACAAATTTGCAACATTTATATATGTCTTTCATCCTATTGGGTTTGATACTTAGCTCCATGTACATCCCCTTAACAAAACCACGATATTGAACATTTTGGAAATCAGTTACTTGCATCTCACCAAATCCCCAAAATGCATCATAACTTCACTGTCGTTAACACCGTCCCACAAACAGAAAATAGGCTTTCTGACAAGTGCTGTTTATTCGAAAGTTTGTGAGACCTTACCGACATCTTTTGCCTATCGCAAAGGCCCTTGTTGTTCCAATAAGTTCATCTCTTCTCTTCCTTCCAAATGGGTTTGTAAAGAGATAGGTTCACGGATCTCACCCTCAGAGTACCGATTAGTCAATACAAGTGCTCAGGCCGCTTAAGTGGAATCACTGGGAAGCTCATTTATGATTTATTGAAAGCTATCGAGATACAGGTCCCACGACCTATGATCCCGGTAACAGTAGAGGTGACATAACATTCCTAGCACATTCATCAAATGTTCGGTGGGGCTTGAAATTGAGTGGCACATTGAGAAAAAAAATGCAGTTATTATTTTTCATCTTCGAAGAATTCTTCTACAGTATTGCGAGGAAATTATGAGCCATTGTTAGAGATGACTTCGTCCACTTGATCAACCAACTTCAAAAACTTCTTGATAAAGTCTTGGGACACAAACTTGGTATTGACTTTCCTCCAAGATGTCAACTACAGAAACTCTGAAGTCAATTCTGCTGTTAAAACAATATATGGTTCTTGGTAAATGTCCAAGAAACATAACTGCAGCTCATTTAAATACTGAATTTCTGGTGGTTTAAGTATAGCACTTTTGACAAATAATCAAAATAAGTTTTGCCATGGTTCGCTAATAACCATTACTTAATTTTAGAATTAAAATCTTCAGCAGTGGCAGCCTATGGCTTGGTACAAAGAGTTACCCTCGTTCTGCCAACGGTCTTATCAGAAAGAATGGATGAGTGGACAGAGTTTCAAGGCAATCTCTCACCCATGGGATGGTGAACTGCTCCTAAAAGGTGGGTGAATCAGCAATGAAGATACAGAAGACAACTAAAACCACTGTATTGCAGACACAGAAGCCTAAGGGCCCTGTGGCTTGTTTCTTCATCATGATTTCTCCATTGGCAATTCTCCAGTTCGGATCTCCATGAAGTGAGAGACAAAGAAGAGATGACCGTGAGAAATACATGCATTAACCAAAGAAAGGGTAACATTTTACAAGGCAGAGTGTGGTATATCAGAAGCTTGAACTTGGTAAGAAAGCTAGAAAATCTGGAAAAGGGAATGCAAAGACTCAGTTTACTTGTAGAGGGAGAAAATTGAAGTGAATTGGAAAATCGTAGGATTTCTGGTCGCAAAAATATGGGATACTATGAACAGCAGTCTTAAATATGTGGGAAACAAGTGGGATTCCTTATGAACAGGAAGACAGAGAGTGAGTTACTGTGGACAGTAGAGTGACAGGTTTCATGTTACAAGAATCAATAATAAACCCACTCCGACTAGGATATATGTTGATGTTACAAACAGAGCATGAAGAGCTGGAGTAAGTACATGAGAATGACGGGTAATTCGGCATGTAAAAGGAGGTGATTATCTAATAATCATGGGGGTTGGAACACTGTAGATGGGGAAGAAATAGCAGACAGAGTTACGGGAGAGTAGGGGTTCAATAGCAGACGTGATAGAGGAAAAATAATATTGAGTTCTGCAATAAATTTCAGCAATTAACAGCTAATACACTGTTCAAAAATCACTATAGAAGGAGTTACACTTCAAAACAGACTGGAGACAAATGAATATTCCGGCTGCATGACCTCATAATCAGACACAAATTCCGAAATCTGCTTTTGGATTGTTATCAAGCTATCAGTCTGTTTTTGAATGTTTGTCTTTCATCAAAACGGTGTATGTCGTCATGACGTTAGAGTCCGTATACATCATGACAGCAGTGTACGCTAGTATGTATGTATGTATTGTGTGTGTGTGTGTGTGAGAGAGAGAGAGAGAGTGTGTGTGTGAGAGAGAGAGAGAGAGAGAAAGAGAGAAAGGGAGAGATAGGTGTTTGTGTGTGTGTGTGTGAGAGAGAGAGAGAGAGAGAGAGAGAGAGAGAGAGAGAGACAGACAGACAGACAGACAGAGAGAGAGAATGAGTGCGTGTGTGTGTGTGTGTGTGTGTGTGTGTGTTTGTGTGTGTGCGCGTGTGTGCGTTTGTGTGTGTTGGCTTGAAAGAACTAGACATGTCATCTGCATCCTGGAGTTGTTGCTGACTGAAGAGGAGGTCGATGGAAGAATTAGACTTCGGGACCGTTATGTCGGTCGACACTTGAACTGTTTTGATTTGGGTGTGACTTTGAATCTACGTAGCGTTTGACGGTTTTACCTTTGTAGAGATATTTGCACAAGTTACAAAGAGCCAGTTAGAGCTAGTGCGTACATTGTTAATGGTGCACGTTTCGATTTATGGGCAAGTTGTAAGGAGCCAGCAAGAGGTTGTGCTTCAGCTCTGAGTGTTATACGTTTTCCAGTTATGTGATCGGGTCTGGGAATCTTTCTTAATACCATGCAATCGGATTTATGTCGTTGGCGTTGGAGTAGTGACTATTTTAACTTTGTCTCGCACATCAAAGTAGGCCTCTCGAATTCATACTAAAGAAGCAATGCTGAGAACTGAACTGGGTCCACCGATAAACGTTTCTTTGTTACATGTTGCAATAAGGTGTGTACTTCGCCCCAGAAGACACCCACCGCTTGGGTGGAAATACTAGCTAGCGACGCGTCTGAGATATCGTGCGGCTTCACAGAAGTCAAAACAGGAGGAATGTGAGCATTTACCGTCCCTTCAACGACGAGGTAATGAGAAACAAAACACAAGCGGCATTTGCCTCAAATGATTTAGGGAAAGCAGGGAAAACCTAAATCTGCTCTATCGGAATAGGATTTGAAACGCTGTCCTCCCGAGTGTGGGTCCAATGTCGTGACCATTGCGCCACCTGGCCGACGTGCAGGAAGTTCCAATGTTTCTAAAACAAAATCAAGAGACGAAGTAGAGTCGCTGTTAGTGTTATGAATAAATTATCTGTTTTGCACGGTTAGCAATCACATTACTCATTGTGGTTTAATTCAGTACATTGTGACGCGTTTCGAGCATGTTTTTCTACCAAGCATTTTATTGCATCCATACAAAAACAGAAGTATAAACTAAAAATAACTATTGGATATTTTACAAACAATGTCTAATTTTATGAGAATGTAGGATTTCTCGGCGAATCTCGATGATAAAATCTTCTTGGATTGACAGCCGAGCCAATGCGTTGTTCTCCGGCAACGTTTCAGCAAGTTTCTCACTTGCCATCTTGACGCCGTTACTTCCTGTGTGAAAATAGGTTGTGGACGTCTGGTAGAGGGGGGCGGGGGAGAGAGGGAGTCAGGGAAGGAGCGTGAAAGTGTGATGGCTAATGGTCTTTAGATGTCCGATGTTTGAGGCACATCTTCGTGGAATGCAGAACTCATGAATAAAACTTCTCAGTTCAATAAACTTGACCAACAGCCGTATACTTTAGGTTATTTTATTTTATTTCGAACGCAACCAGTTTCGGTAATTCATTTTGCCATCTTCTTTCGTAAGCCCACGAAAAACACTGGGACCTCCAATAAGCTGCTGCTTATTAAATTGCCCAGTAAGGTCAATGTTTATTGCTTTCAGTAACCTATACACAGGAACATACCGCCAAAGGTGCTACGATAATAACGCCGGCGAGGCACAGCAGCGGTTCATTAGTACTATACTGGCGTTATAGGCGTTAAACAATCGTATGGGGCCAGAAGATAGGAAAATAAACTGCCGAAACCGGTTGTATTCGATATAAAATAAAATAATGTAAAGTATACGGCTGTTGGTCAAGTTTATTGAATTGAGAAGTACATATCAGCCGATGTCCCCAGACCATACAGAAATAACCTTAAAAATTAAACGTTATGATTGATTGACCAAATATCTTTTTTCGACCAAAACAGGTCATTTTGTGCAACTCCATAATCTAAAGTATGCAAACCATCATCACAACAACACCTAACATCATTGGCCGCAAAATTCTTACCCTTATCACACCTGCCTTCCTCCCCCCCACGGCTCCTCAGCCTTTTTTCTCACAGTAAGTGAATGCCCAAGGGTTACATTAGACGTAGCTTGTAAGTTCAAATGGTTCAAATGGCTGCCGCGCGGGATTAGCCGAGCGGTCTCAGGCGCTGCAGTCACGGACTGCACGGCTGGTCGCGCTGGAGGTTCGAGTCCTCCCTCGGGCATGGGTGTGTGTGTTTGTCCTTAGGATAATTTAGGTTAAGTAGTGTGTAATCTTAGGGACTGATGACCTTAGCAGTTAAGTCCCATAACACTTCACACACATTTTGAACACATTTTTCAAACGGCTCTAGGCACTATCGACTTAACATCTGAGGTCATCAGTCCCCTAGACTTATAACTACTTAAACCTAACTAACCTAAGGATATCACACACATCCATACCCGAGGCAGGATTCGAACCTGCGGCCGCAGCAACCGCGTGATTCCAGACTGAAGCGCCTAGAACCGCTCGGCCACCGCAGCCGGCAACTTGTAAGTTTTACAAATAGTTCATTCAGCTTAATATGGCAAGTTTTTCATACTGATTCGATAAAAGGTCTGACGACAAGCATATGTTGCCCAAAATGTGTCACAATGAAGTGAACTAAAACACATTCAATGTTATGGCTGTCAACAGTAGAAAAGAAATAATTTGGAAAAAATCTGCTTTTTTTGTGTATTCCGTCAAAATTCAACTTGATTTCTCTAGTACTACATTTTTTGTAACATTCACAAAATAGTATTACTTTTACGATGTGGTTATGAGTCAGCAATGAATCAGATGTAGTTCCTGGGAGAGAAGAAGAAATCAAAACCAAGAGTCGCGATTGCCCTCATAGTGTGTTTACAACACAGTCCAATTGTGAATGTTGTTCAACTTATGAAGACAAAATTACTAGTTCTGTCGCTACGAGTTATATGCGAACTATAACTTTTTTAAAGACATGTGGGGTGTTAACCGTACGGTTGTACAAATTTCTCAAGCAGTGAGAAGTTCCTGATGTGACAGTGTTCCTGCTCTGACACCTCAGGTCTCCTGTTACCGGACACTGGACGTGGGAGGGACGCAAGCGCCGGCGGTTGTGGTGTGGCGTACGTGCAGTTGTTGACAAACAGGAAGGTGACGGCATGGGGCAGCGGGCACAGTGACTCAGACCGCGCCGGACGCCCCACTCACTCAGCAAATCAGCCACTCCGCGACGAAGTTTACTCCGGGCTGGTGCTTTTGCAACACGCAGGACACACCTCCCTTCTCCCTGTTTACTTCTGGTAGCTGCGAGAATCGGGTGGAATGAGAATGTCACATCGTCGTAATTATGTTTCACCATGATTCAGCGAGACCTGACACTAAGAAGAGGAAGCACTATTTATTGGGATATATTACTGCCTTAAGATCTTAAACTTGCGGGAATGCGGAAAAAAATACGGTGCGGTTTCGGGAAAGGCTTGTTGTGCGTATAAAATTAATTCACGTGCTACAAGATATATTGCAGTTAAGCCCTGCTGGCTGGACAAAATAACTGCGTCCATTGCACTTGGAACCCACACCTTTTTATTTACTTGCACTAGAGTTTCCTTACTTGTACTTTTGACTGTAGCAGCCTTCAAACTAATTGTAGTATAGATACGGCACCTCCTTGCATCAGCGGACTCTCCACAATTAATAATAATTTACACGAAAAGAAAAAAAAAGGAATTATATGAGAAAGCAAGCTCTGAAATGGCTCTGAGCACTATGGGACTTAACATCTTTGGTCATCAGTCCGAGAAAGCAAGCTTTTTCCACAAATTTCACTGATGAAATATTCATGGGTTATAAGCAAAGTCGTGGCGCCGGGGTATAAAGTTTGGACGAGTTTCGTACTATCAATCTTCGCCTGAAAATAGTGAGTAGAAACGTCGAACGTTGCGGCAACACGACGCCACGAAGTGCAGAAAGTAGCGGACGCACCTTGGTTGCTAAGCACCTAGCAACAGACTCACGGCAAACTCTACACTGAAGTGCCAAAGAGACTGGGATATGCATATGTAAACAGGCAGAATACGGTGCTGCGGTCAGTACTGCTGCTACAATGAGAGGTTACCAAGATTTAAGTGATTTTCTACGTGGTTTCGTAGTCGGCGCAGGAGCGATGGGACAAACCATCACTGAGATAGCGATGAAGTGTGGATGTTCCCGTACGACCATTCACGAGTTTACAGTGAATATCAGGTATCCGGTAAAACATCAAATCTCCGGCATCGCTGCGGCCTGAAAAATATCCTGCAAGAAGGGAACCAACGAAAACTGAAGAGAATCGTTCAACGTGACAGAAGGGCAACGCTTCCGCAAATCGCTGCAGATTTTAAAGCTGGGTCATCAACAAGTGTCAGCGTCCGAACCATTCAACAAAACATCATCGATATGTGCCTTCGGAGCCGAAGCACGACACAAAGCTTTACACCTCACAGGGCCCGTCGACACTGACATTGGACTGTTGAGGACTGGAAACATATTGCATGGTTGGACGAGTCTCGTTTCAAATTGTATCGAGCGAATGAACGTGTACGGGTATTGAGGTATCTTGAATCCACGGACCCTGCATGTCAGCAGGGAATTGTTCAAGCTGGCTGTTCTGTAACGGTGTGGGGCGTGTGCAGTTGGAGTGATATGGGACCCCTGATACGTCTAGATACGACTCAGACATGTGACACGTACGTAGGCATCCTGTCTGATCACCTGCATCCGTTCATGTCCATTGTGCATTCCGACTGACGGCGGCAATTCCAGCCGGACAATGCCACACCCCACACGTCCAGAATTGCTACAGAGTGGCTCCAGGAACGCAGTTATGAGTTTCAACACTTCCGCTGGCCACCACACTCCCCGGCTGCTTTTGTAAAGTGTGATTTAAATGACAAGGTTTTGTATAACGTGCACATAGGTACCTTTGTTCCTTGATATGGTTGAGACGTGTGTCGTCAAAGTATACGTCCAGAGCTCTGTCGGCCTCTCTGTTATTGAGATGGAAGCAACTTACATCTGTCTTCGTGGCATTAGGCCTAAGCCTCCATTTACGGAAGTATGCTGCCAGGGCAGACCGATCGGATGTCAGGGTTTCTTCCATTGTAGTAAAATCGGTGTGCTTTGCTGCAATGGCACAGTCATCAGCGTAACCAAATTTCGTTAAGCTGTTTCTGGCGTGTCAGCAACGTATAGGCTGAAAAGCAGTGGAACTAATACCGAGTCTTGAGGTAAGCCGTTTTGAAGGAATTTCTGGCCACTGACTTTGTTTCCCATGATGGCCTGGAATCCTCTGTTACCAATCAGCTTGAAAGGTCTCTGTTGGATTCCTTTCATGTTAATTTCTGAAATCCGTTGTCATTTACGGCATAAATTCCTCTTCTAAATTTACTGTGGTGTTTCTGACTATCTGGGACGAGACTGAGCAGTGAAACGTGTTACTTTTACACATAAACAAGAACTATCTGTCACACTATTACACTTTAAAACACAGTTTATATGTAATTCATGTCACACAGTCTCATACGGAACCTATATCCGCTTTCTTTTATATACTGTATATGATAAGATACTGTCATCCCCCTTCCCTTCTGTGTGAGAGGATGAATGAGCAAATGTAATTCTAGTTGCATGCTGGATGGTAGCAACAAGCCTGTCTGCTAGAGAACAGTAGGACCAACGTCGGAACAGGTACCTACGCTTTCTAAAAGCAAAGAGGTTTCTATCCTTAGTATGGTCCTGTCCGTCCCTTGTCATGTTGGTATAGGAAGCTGCCTCTCTGGTCACTTCCGTTTTGTATGGGGTGGCACGCTCGGTAGGATCCCAGGTCAGTCTGTCCTTGGCGAGCGTCTGAAGTGGTAAGATCTCCGGCTAAGCGCGTGTCTGCTAAATCCGTAGGACAATGGATTTCTTAAGTTCAGCCTAACTGAAAATTTAATCACCTTTATTTCAGGTTTAGCTCTAAAATATCTAATGTTATCTGAAATTTCAACGCAGTGTATTTCGAGTGTGAATTTCAGAAAGTCTTCCAGTAGTTGCTTTGTCACTACTTTTTGAGTAAAGTGGAACCACGTGTTGATCAGTAACTCTAACTAAGATCATCAATCTTAAATGCGAATGTGCGTGAGATTATAACGTCTCGTCTTGACAATATTTTTCAATGTAGCAACTTTTCTTTATGTTCAACCCACGTGAGGTGTACTTTGTGAGACCAGTACCACATGCTTATACAATTGTTTGACCCATCAGGTTAATAGTAAGACGATAGTAACCAGTTCGAGGTTTTTCTTTTGTAAACTGCTTTTCGATCTAATTTATTTTAATTATCAAAATTATTCGGGAGTTACACTCTTTGTGTAAACCAAGTTGACCACGTGAAGCATGTGGTGTAATCATCAAAGTAGCCCTCAGCTATTCTTTTCGGGAAGATTTCACAGAGAGTTAGTATGAATTTAGTATACCAGTGACTGGTTATTACATGACGTACAGCATTGGGTTACGAACATAACTTCTTTGGGTGAAAATTGAATCGGTTGGTTGTGGTTAATTTCCTCTTGCATATGTTTCAACGTTCTTCGTGTGTTATTTTATGAATGCAGTGTTGTATGCAGTCTCCCAATCTTGGCTCCATATTTGATGTGTTCCGTAAGATTACAAATTCACATTTTCACAGTCCTGAATAAGGCACCAGCTTAGTTATGACTCAAGTTTAATATGCTGAAATTTCGATGATCAATGTTAAAATAATTGGTAAGCTAGCCTGGATACCTGGTGAAACAGTTGCTCAGTAATGCAAGGTTAACTTCCCCAGACAGCTCACAGCTTTTAACCCACTTTTATGGTCTTGAACATCAGCACCGCTTGCAGAATAAATTAACGCAACAATGTTACAAGGTTAGAAATAAACTTTGTGACTTTTTGGCAGGGAATTATTCTCAACAATTTATAGAGTAGGTCTTGTCTCCAGACAGTGTCAAAGGCTGCAGACAGGACAATGAAGGCCACAGATGTTTTTAATTTCTTTTGGAATCCTCTTCAGTACGTGTTGTAAGCGCCAGGACTTAGTCTGCACAGCTACAGTTGGGACGAAACCCGGCTTGTGCTACTGGGCTGGCCGTGAGTATGAAACTCAAAACAGACAACTGGCTCCACTCATCAAATAAATGTGATGTAATCTGCTAAGCCACCTGAAAATGGGGTTGCAAGCTCTAGAAACGTGTCGTTGGAGAAAATAAAGTGACTGACATAGTATTGTTTTAATTTATTTTTGATACGCATCCTTTTCACTCAATGTTCAAATACAAATTTATAAAAAGAAAAGGTCGAGAATGTTGGCCACTGATTTTTGCGATAGCCACAGCATTGGCTCTTTTACACTTCTCATGGATTCTCATTTCTGTATTGCAAAGCGTTCCTCTCCATAAAAAACTCTACTAGGGAATTCTACACATGTCGTTCGGCGCTTAGCTAACTACATGGCAGTATTGGTGAATTCGCAGCAGAAGAACGGTATAGGAGTCATCTGTTAGCTGTAGTGTTGCCGTTGCTGATATGAGCATCGTTACAAAGTCATAACTATAAACATTTTAATGAATCGTGACGCCATTTCTCTGCATAAATTAAATTTGGGGTACTGAGATGTTACATGAGTTCTGACTGGCAATAATTCTAAAGTAATGGCCAAGAATTAAGATTGTTATATTTCACGACTTATTAAAAGTAAGAAGTAACAAAGAATGGCTTCGAAACTCACGAATTAACGATACATCAGGTTTAAGGAAGTAGTGATTTGAAGATAATCGCCGTCGCTTTGCCAAAACTATCTGTCACGGAAGAATTAATATTCGTGAACAACAGTTTTTGGTGTTTCCCATGTGTACTGTTTATAAATGCGCTAGCGAACCGGCAATACTTCGCAGTCGCTAAGTACTTATGGAAGTGGGATGTATGTCCTAATGTCCGTTTCCCTCCTCTCTCTGCCCATCTCCTCCTAACTCCCTCTCCTCCTCCTACCGTCACTTTCTCTGTCAATCTCCTCCTCCTTCTCTATGTCTTCTCCTCTTGCCTCTCGTCTCTGTCCACCTCTTTCCCCCTCTCTTTGTACATCTCCTCATTCCCTCTATATTCATTTCCTCTCCCCCCCCCCCCCCCCCCCCGGCAAATCCTCTTTCTCCCTCTTCCTGACTTTGAGCCTTGTTTATTGGTGCTGTAAAAGAAGTCTTGATTGGGCCATTAAAGTCGCTTAAAATGAATGGGTAAATAGGTTGAGATTATTAGTATGCAGGGACGAGAGAAACCTCTCCAGCTGCTAGATATGTGGGAACAGTAGCATCAACGGTAATACTTCACATGCTTTTAAACAGCGAACGGGTAGGATTACAAAGTTTCGGACGATGCAGATTCCATATATAATTATAAGCCGATAAGCTGTAAATACACCTTTCATCTTCTGTTAAAACACACTGTGAGGAGAAAACGAAACAGCACTTTGCTGTGCATTCACATTTTGTTTAAAATTGTATACGTACAAGAATATAGACAAGAGAAATAATCTGTCTAATGGTTGTCCCTTAAAATCGTGATTACAATTGTCTGCGAGAATGAAAAGCAACACACACGCTTTTCTAATTTCACAGCACAGCATTTTTATTCTTGCACTTAACAAAAATCCCTATACATCGTCGTTCAAAAAAATACATAGTCCACGAGGTAAATTTGCCAAAAAATTTTCGAGATATTTCCGTCTGAACATTCATTAGATTATCATATAAAAATTTGAAGTACGTCGTCGAGAAACTTTTAGAGATTTTGCGTAACAACTTTTCCCATTTATATATATATATATATATATATATATATATATATATATATATATATATATATATATATATATATATATATATTTAGAAGATGTATAGCCTATTTCTGTCCGAACGTTTATTAGAGTATCGTATAAAAATTTAAAGTAAATCGATCCAGAGCTTACCGTGATTTTTGGTAAAAACGATGTAATACGACTCTTTACATAGTGATGAAGACAAACTGTACAGCACTGTCTGCAGAAAATAATTTTAAGTAATTTTTTACACTAATGAGCCAAAGCATTATGACCACCTGCTTATCAGCTCACTGGTCCTCTTTTCAAACGCAATACAGCAGCAGTTCTTCGTAGCTCGGATGCGACGAATACTTCGTAGATCTCCGGAGGTATGTAGCACCACATGTCTTCGCTCAGGTCACGCGATTCCCGTTAATTACGCTTTTCCATATATACACTCCTGGAAATGGAAAAAAGAACACATTGACACCGGTGTTGGTTAGAAATATAGGACATCCTATTTAGCTAGTTAGTGGGCTTATACTTTGGTGTCTTGTTGGTCTTCGCACACTTGCCTTACTTTTAGCTTGTTCCATCTCAGCACTACCTATCGTGATACAGCTTGCAATGGGTCTGTTCCCATTTGGATATCGGTAGTGTGATACCTGATATTCCCATGTAAATAGTCTTAGATTGCCAGTTGAGATTTTTGAGGACTCCCCTTAGCTAATATGGATTTGAGGACTTGTTTGTTTCGCTCTATTACTTGCCCGCCTATTAATTGATGTGATGATGAGGAAGTCCCACACTCCTTGACAGAGCGTAGCGGAGTGTGCTAGAGACCCGTACCGCTGTACTAAGCAAGGTCCTAGCGGAGGTGGTTTGCCATTGCCTTCCTCCGACCGAAATGGGGATGAATGATGATGAAGATGAAGGCGACACAACAACACCCAGTCATCTCGAGGCAGTCCTGACCCCGCCGGGAATCGAACCCGGGACCCCGTGTTCGGGAAGCGAGAACGTACCGCGAGACCACGAGCTGCGGATATTAATCGTAAGGGACACATATATAACATACGCTCTCTAGGTATTATACTGAATATATTCACTTAATGTGTTGTCGGCTGTTGGGTTCTGCGTCTGGTTGCGTTTTTGATGGTGTGACAACTAATTCTGATATATTACTAGTGGTGATAATACTTAGGTGATATATATGCAGACTATTGTGCACTTCATAAATTCTTTCGAGACGTTTTACTTTCAATAAGGATAGGTCTTCATAAGAACTAGAGAATTCCTCATCTGTGAGAATTATGTAGGTTTTTTATTAAAAAAAACAGGGCTAGACAAACTTTGTTCCTTTGTGCTTCTGACTGTTTATTAATCTGTTTTTGGTCTTTTGTAATGTTGGGAGTATTCTGTTCCTATTCTGTGATGTTAAAATAGTCTCATGCTAACCAGCATGTTTACATGTTCTACTTTGTTGTGCTGTAAGTGCACATATATTAACGCTGCTAATTGCATTTTGTAAGTTTTATGAACTTTTATTATTACTTTTGTGTTAGCAGAAGAGCCAACACCGTGTTACGAGTGGTGGCCGAAATGCACGCGTTTTAGCTCACGCAGGCTGGCGTGAAGAGAGAAGAACTATACTGACGTGAGGTCTGGAACATGACAAGGAATGAGAATTCAGAAAGCGGACATAATTAGTTTGATGCTTAACTTTAATCCATTAATGATGAACGTCGGTCTTGACGGTAGATGATTCACAATATTATCTGTTCAGAATAAATTCTTGAAGTAATTATAGTAACTGAATATGGCGCCTTGCTAGGTCGTAGCAAATGACGTAGCTGAAGGCTATGCTAAACTGTCGTCTCTGCAAATGAGAGCGTATGTAGACAGTGAACAATCGCTAGCAAAGTCGGCTGTACAACTGGGGCGAGTGCTAAGAAGTCTTTCTAGACCTGCCGCGTGGCGGCGCTCGGTGTGCAATCACTGATAGTGGCGACACGCGGGTCCGACGTATACTAACGGAGCGCGGCCGATTTAAAGGCTACCACCTAGCAAGTGTGGTGTCTGGCGGTGACACCACAATTACATTTCATTTTCTGTAAAGTCAGCTGTGGTATACCTCAATACATACTAAATGTATACTCGTTTTTAGTATGCAGGGTCCTGAAGATGGCATACTGAAATGCCGAAACTGGTAGTCAAAATAAAATAACTTCTCAAAAAATACGGCGGTTTGATAATTTTCCTAGGCAAATATTTGATCAGCCGATGTCCTGCGTCCACAATGGATCAACAAACATCCAATACGAATACGACGGTGCTGCCACGCTTGTGAGGTCTTTAGCTTGCTTTGCTGAGTAGCATGTGCGTTGTGGTGAACATACTGTCGCAGTGGCAGCTACTACCACGACCACACGTGCCTACTGCGTCTGCGATGATTCTGCGGCGCAGCTAGAGGAAGGGAGGGAGGGAACGCAGTCTGCTGCGGGTGCCCTCGCCGCTTCCACGCTGACCACTTCCGGAGCGGAGCGGCAGCCGTCCTGAGAAATTGCACAATGCCGCGCGGGTGTTAACTCCTGCTGTTGGCCGCTTTGTCTGCCTTCCGGGTACCGTTCCGAACAATACGGCAACGTTGCAGTCTAGGGGCACCGTTGGCTTCCAACTAGCCACACAATAAACTGTCATAAGTTGATAATCCACTCAGTGCTCTCCAAAAAGAAACTGTTTTATTCGGTCACTGTTTTATTTTTTTATTTTTAGTTACAGTCTTGTAACTGGTCTGATATAACGCGCCACGAATTCCCCTCCTGGGCCAATCTGTTCATCTCAAGTAGCACTTGTTGAACCCTGCATCCTCAATTATTTGTTCTATGTATTCGAATCTCTGTCTTCAACAATTTTTTACCCGCACCAGCTCATTCTTGTACCTTGGAAGCTATTCCGCGATGTCTTAACACATCTCCTATCATTCTGGTCTGTCTTCTCGTCAGTGTTTTCCATATATTCTCTCCTTCGCCGATTCTGCAGGGAATCTCCTCATACCTTATCTTACCAGTCCAGCTACTTTTCAATATCCTTTCATAGAGTCACATCTCTAACGCTTTGATTCTCTTTTTTTCGGTTTCCCTATAGTCCGTTATTCTCTACCATACACTGCAGCGCTACAAACGTATTCCTTAACTTCGCCTACTTCGTGATCATCAATTTTGATGTTAGTTTCCCGCTGTGCTCCTGATTGCTTTCGTCTTTCTACCCACTATACTGTTCATTACATTCAACCGGGCGTGTATTTTATCTTCAATTTCAGGGAGGATAGCAATGTCATCGGCGAATCTTATCATTGATATCCTTGAACCCCGAATTTTTATCCTACTCTTCATCCTACAGGTACGATTTCATATAGTGGGACTTGTTGAAGCACAGTCCCAGGAAGAACAGAACTCCTGGACATGGGAGTACTGGGTTATCAACACAAAATCAAACAGGTCTCAAATGGCTCTGAGCACTATGGGACTGAACTTCTGAGGTCCTCAGTCCCCTAGAACTTAGAACTACTTAAACCTAACTAATCTAAGGACATCACGCACACCCATGTCCTAGGAAGGATTCGAACCTGCGACCGTAACGATCGCGGGGTTCCAGACTGTAGCGCCTAGAACCGCTCGGCCACTACGGCCGGCAAAATCAAACAGGCGCAGGGCTGATAATAAACAAGAAAACAGGACTCCGAGAAGCTACTACGAATATCACAGTGAACCCATTACCGTACCCAAGAGACAAAGCCAAAACCCACCACACATATATGGGTTTATATTATCACTTACTCCGCAGATGAAGAGATTGAAAGAATGTATCGTAAGTGAAACTGTTCTGTTATTTAACAGAGACGAAAAATTCATTTTATTTTGGTAGCCGGTTAAGGAAGAGAAGGAAAAATAGCGGAAAAACGAGGACTAGGGAGAAGGAATGGAAGGGGAAGCCACACGATAGAATTTTTTGCAGGAATCATTCAGTCATTGCTAAAACTTTGGTAAACAATCAAGAACCAAGTTTTTAGACGTCGAAGAACCATGGAGGCACCGGAACGTTTCAGACAGGTTACATGGCGATAAGGCCGAGATTTAAAACAGAAAAACATTTGTAAGGGCAAAAGTCAACTCTGGCCGTAATCTACTGTTTGTGAACCGCAGGACAAAACTGAGGAAAATGCAGGGAGTTAGGAAATTAAGATGAAACCTGCATAAATTGAAAGAACCAGAGGTTGCTGATATTTTCCATGAGAAGGGAACGTTAGGCAACGACTGACTGAAACAGGGAAACGCAATACAACGTAAGCGGAATGGTTAGCATAGAAGTATGAAATAGTGAAGGCGCCAGAAGATGAAATACGCAAAACGGAAGGCCACTGGGTAACATACGAGGTACTGGAGTTAACTAAGAGAGGAAGGCGAAAACATAAAACTGCTGCAATTGAACAGGCATAAGGGAATACAGATACATAAAAAAATAAGAAATTACGAAGTGCATAACAGAAAAGCAAGAATGGCTAGACGAGAAATGAAATTTGTAGCAGTACGAATATGTGGAAAATAAATACTTCTTACTGAAATGTTACAGAGGCAGCTGGAATAAAAGAGGCGTTCGTGCATGACTATTACTAGCTCAGATGAGACGCCAACACCAACCACAGAAGGGAAGGGTGAAAGATGAGAAGAGGGGAAAATAACTTTAAGACAATATTAAAGGAAGAGAAGAGAGATTAGATACAGATATGGCAACGTGAGGAGAATTTGACACAGCAGTGAGAGACATAAGTCGAAACGGGGCACCTGAAGTAGAGGATAATTCCTCCGAATTACTCAGATCTTTCTAAGAGCCAGCCGTGACAATAGCATTATGCCCTGTGTGTAAGATATATACTCTGCGGCTTCAAGAAGAATATAAAAATGCTCGTAAGTATACTAGACAAAGAAAACTACATAACACACCCAGGGAACGTCACGCTCATGCCGAGCACCATCGACCCAAGCCTCCACAGTGACCTCCGCCCGTCGGGAAAGGAGCATGCACAAGTTTCTTGAGTTATTGTTGCTGTGGTCTTCAGACCGAAGACTGGTTCGCTGCAGCTCTCCATGCTACTCTATGCTGGGCGAACCTCTTCATCTACGAATAAATTCTGCAACCTACATCTTTCTGCATCTGCTAGCTGTATTCATCTCTTGGTCTCTCTCTACGATTTTTATTCTCCACACTTCCCTACAGTACTATACTGGTGATCCCTTGACGTCTCAGAATGTGTCCTATCAACCGATCCTTGCTTTTGGTCGAGTTGTGCCACAAATTTCACGTGTCCCCCCCACCCCCCCACAATTTTTTTCAGAGTTTCCTCATTAGCTACGTGATCCACCCATGTAATCTTCAGCATTCTTTTGTAGTACCACATTTCGAAAGCCTCTATTCTCTTTTTATCTAAACTGTTTATCGTTCGCGTTTCACTTCCATACATGGCTGCACTCCATACAAACACATTCAAAAAGACTTCCTTACACTTAAATCCATACTCGACGTTAACAGATTTTTCTTCTTCAGAAATGCTTTTGTTTCCATTGCCAGTCTACACCTTATACCCTCTTTACTTCGACCATCATCAGTTATTTTGCTACCCAAATAGCAAAACTTGTCCACTGCTTTAAATGTTATGTTCCCTAATCTGCTTCCCTTAGCATAACCTGATTAAATCCGTCTATATTCCATTAGCCTTGCTTTCCTTTTGTTGATGTTCATCTTATATTCTTCTTGCAAGACACTGTACATTCCATTCAGCTGCTCTTCCAAGTCCGTTTGCTGTCTCTGATAGAATTACAATATCATCGAAAAACCTCACCGTTTTTGTTTCTTCTCCCTGAACTTTAATTCCTACTTTAAATTTTTCTTTGGTTTCCTTTACTGCTTGTACAGTGTACGTATTGAATAACATCGGGTTACGCTACAACCCTGACTCATTCCCTTTACAACAACTGCCTCCCTTTCGTGTCCCTTGACTTTTACAACTGCCGTCTGGTTTCTGTTCAAGTTGTAAATAACCCTTCGCACCCTGTGTTTTACACGTACTACCTTCAGAATTTCAAAGAGAGCATTCCAGTCAACATTGTTAATAACTTTCTCCAACTCCACAAATGCTACAAATGTAGGTTGGTCTTTCCTTAACCTATCTTATAAGGTAAGTCATAGGGTCAGTATTACCTTGAGTGTTTCTACATTTCTCCGGAACCCAAAGTGGTCTTCCCCGAAGTCGGCTTCTTCCAGTTTTTCCATTCTTCTGTAAGGAATTCGTGTTAGTGCTTTGCAACCATGACGTATTAAACGGATAGTTCTGTAATTTTAACACCGGTTAGCAACTAATTTCTATGGGATTGTAATTACTAGATTCTTCTTGAAGTCTGAGAGTATTTCACCTGTCTCATACGTCTTGCACACAAGATGGAATAGTTCTGTTATGGGCGGGTCTCCCAAGGTTATCAGTGGTTCTAACGGAATATCGTCTAACCCCGCGGCCGTCTTTCGACTTAGATCTTGCAAAGCTTCGTCACATTCTTCTCACAGTATCATCAGTTATACCATGACATATCCAGCTGAAGCCACTCATTGACCGTAGGATCCCGTTGATTTGCTTTCCACCAGCTGTTCTAAATAGTCCCAGACATCTTCTGTTGGACTGAGGTCGGATGACTTAGTAGGCCACTCGAGACGCGAAAGTGCAACTGAGTATTCGCCAGATGGTTCAAATGGCTCTGAGCACTATGGAACTTAACATCTGAGGTCACCAGTCCCCTTCACTTAGAACTACTTAAACCGAACTAACCTAAGGACATCACCCACATCCATGCTCGAGGCAGGATTCGAAACTGCGACCGTAGCAGCAGTGCGGTTCCGGACTGAAATGCCTAGAACCGCGTGGCCACAGCGGGCGGCAGGTATTCGTCAAACCAGACACGTATGTGAGTAGTAATAACACGGCTGTTGTCATCCTGAAAGACGAGAGTATCCATATCATAGTGATCATCATGAAAATGCAGAAGAAAGAAAGCTACTGAGAATTTCGAAGTAAACGTCGTGATTGTGTTCATATCGATTTGAATGAGGGAGTCCAAGTCGTGGTAAGAGCGACACTCTATAAGAGGTACGTGTATGATGGAACATACAGTATGATGGAACATACAGTAACGTAAGAACCCTTCTTAATAAATTCAGTAGTCTGTATTAAAATATCCATTTCACCTTTGAATTTGAAGAGAACAACATTTTTTTTCCCATGATGATACCAAAACAGAATCAGCAGGTGTCTTTCAATGTTCACAGAAAATCTACTGGTACAGACACCACTACACCAAACTTCTCTTCAAATTCTATTTCCCACAAAAAGCTGGATGTAGATCAGTGCCATACAGAGCTCAACGAGAAATGGAAACCATAAAATTTAAGCAATAAACAATGCACATAAGCCTTCCGCATTAATACAATGTCTAAAACTAGAAGCTAAACTCTGTGAGAATAGGCCTCGCAAGGCCCAGTATACCGACCGCCGTTGTCATCCTCAGCCCTTAGGTGTCACTGGATGCGTGTATGAAGGGGCACGTGGTCAGCACACCGCTCTCCGGGACGTTGTAAGTTTTGGTGACCGGAGCCTCCACTACTTTGTCAAGCAGCTCCTCAAATGGCCTCATAAGGGCTTGCCAACAATGCTAGGCAGACGCGGACGGTCACCGCTCCAAGTGCTAGCCATGCCCGACAGCGCTTTACGTAGGTCATGTACCAATGTTACGACAGCTGCAAGACTGTTGGCATTAATGCACTCTCACAGCAGATAAAACACGAATTGAACAAACCACATCAAAATACACTCATAACTGACAACACCCCAGCAATGAACTATGTAAAAACGGCATACCTTGGTATAATGTCTGAAAAATTAGAAATTAAAAAAAAAATGTATAAATCAGCTTCAGCACCACCAACAACTTAACTAGGAGACTTATTCACAATGTTACTCCGCCAGTTACAGATGTTAAAGCATTTGGCATTTACAAAATCACCTGCAGCCAATGCAACAAATACCGAATAGGCCAGAAAGGCAGAAATTCCAGATCTCGAACAAATAGACTGACCCACACTAGAGAAGTATAGCAAATGAGCAGTAGGAACACACATTAATGACAGAAGCCACCCACTGAAATTCGAAGGTAACCTTGACATTTTGTCCAAAGTCGAAAAAAGTAAACTAATGGGTATCATGCAAGGTATAGGAATTTTTGTTCATAATACAATAAACGGCGATAATATTCTTGATGATATAACATAACTCACAAACTCAAAACGCTACAGCAGCCTTAAATCAGTACCAATGCAATAGATTTAACGAGAGCCAGTGTGAGACAAACGACTAACAGACTGTCAGTATCGCGAATATGTTTTTATTTTGCAGCTGTGGCTTATTAAAGTGATTGTTCGGTGAAAAACTGGTAGAAGCCGACCTCGGGGAAGATCAGTTTGGATTCCGTAGAAATGTTGGAACACGCGAGGCAATACTGACCCTACGACTTATCTTAGAAGAAAGATTAAGGAAAGGCAAACCTACGTTTCTAGCATTTGTATACATAGAGAAAGCTTTTGACAATGTTGACTGGAATACTCTCTTTCAAATTCTGAAGGTGGCAGGGTAAAATACATGGAGCGAAAGGCTATTTACAATTTGTACAGAAACCAGATGGCAGTTATAAGAGTCGAGGGACATGAAAGGGAAGCAGTGGTTGGGAAGGGACTGAGACAGGACTGTAGTCTATCCCCGATGTTATTCAATCTGTATATTGAGCAAGCAGTGAAGGAAACAAAAGAAAAATTCGGAGTAGGTATTAAAATCCATGGAGAAGAAATAAAAACTTTGAGGTTCGCCGATGACATTGTAATTCTGTCAGAGACAGCAAAGGATTTCGAAGAGCAGTTGAACGGAATGGACAGTGTCTTGAAGAGAGGATATAGGATGAACATCAAGAGAAGCAAAACGAGGATAATGGAATGTAGTCGAATTAAGTCGGGTGATGCTGAGGGAATTAGATTAGGAAATGAGACACTTAAAGTAGTAAAGGTGTTTTGCTATTTGGGAAGCAAAATAACTGATTATGGTCGAAGTAGCGAGGATTTAAAATGTAGACTGGCAATGGCAAGGAAAGCGTTTCTGAAGAAGAGAAATTTGCTAACATGGAGTATAGATTTAAGAGTCAGGAAGTCGTTTCTGAAAGTATTTGCATGGAGTGTATCCATGTATGGAAGTGAACCATGGACGATAAATACACTCCTGTAAATGGAAAGAAGAACACATTGACACCGGTATGTCACACCCACCATACTTGCTCCGGACACTGCGAGAGGGCTGTACAAGCAATGATCACACGCACGGCACAGCGGACACACCAGGAACCACGGTGTTGGCCGTCGAATGGTCCTAGCTGCGCAGCATTTGTGCACCGCCGCCGTCAGTGTCAGCCAGTTTGCCGTGGCATACGGAGCTCCATCGCAGTCTTTAACACTGGTAGCATGCCGCGACAGCGTGCACGTGAACCGTATGTGCAGTTGACGGACTTTGAGCGAGGGCGTATAGTGGACATGCGGGAGGCCGGGTGGACGTACCGCCGAATGGCTCAATACGTGGGGCGTGAGGTCTCCACAGTACATCGATGTTGTCGCCAGTGGTCGGCGGAAGGTGCAAGTGCCCGTCGACCTGGGACCGGACCGCAGCGACGGACGGTTGCACGCCAAGACCGTAGGATCCTACGCAGTGCCGTAGGGGACCGCACCGCCACTTCCCAGCAAATTAGGGACACTGTTGCTCCTGGGGTATCGGCGAGGACCATTCGCAACCGTCTCCATGAAGCTGGGCTACGGTCCCGCACACCGTTAGGCCGTCTTCCGCTCACGCCCCAACATCGTGCAGCCCGCCTCCAGTGGTGTCGCGACAGGCGTGAATGGAGCGACGAATGGAGACGTGTCGTCTTCAGCGATGAGAGTCGCTTCTGCCTTGGTGCCAATGATGGTCGTATGCTTGTTTGGCGCCGTGCAGGTAAGCGCCACAATCAGGACTGCATACGACCGAGGCACACAGGCCCAACACTCGGAATCATGGTGTGGGGAGCGATCTCCTACACTGGCCGTACACCTCTGGTGATCGTCGAAGGGACACTGAATAGTGCACGGTACATCCAAACCGTCATCGAACCCATCGTTCTACCATTCCTAGACCGGCAAGGGAACTTTCTGTTCCAACAGGACAATGCACGTCCGCATGTATCCCGTGCCACCCAACGTGCTCTACAAGGTGTAAGTCAACTACCCTGGCCAGCAAGATCTCCGGATCTGTCCCCCATTTTGGGACTGGATGAAGCGTCGTCTCACGCGGTCTGCACGTCCAGCACGAACGCTAGTCCAACTGAGGCGCCAGGTGGAAATGGCATGGCAAGCCGTTCCACAGGACTACATCCAGCATCTCTACGATCGTCTCCATGGGAGAATAGCAGCCTGCATTGCTGCGAAAGGTGGATATACACTGTACTAGTGCCGACATTGTGCATGCTCTGTTGCCTGTGTCTATGTGCCTGTTGTTCTGTCAGTGTGATCATGTGATGTATCTGACCCCAGGAATGTGTCAATAAAGTTTCCCCTTCCTGGGACAATGAATTCACGGTGTTCTTATTTCAATTTCCAGGAGTGTAGTTTGGAGAAGAAGAGAATAGAAGCTTTCGAAATGTGGTGCTACAGAAGAATGCTGAAGATTAGATGGGTAAATCACAGAACTAATGAGGAAGTATTGAATAAGATAGGGGAGAAGAGAAGTTTGTGGCACAACTTGACCAGATGAAGGGATCGATTGGTAGGACATGTTCTGAGGCATCAAGGGATCACCAATTTAGTATTGGACGGCAGCGTGGAGGGTAAAAATCGTAGAGGGAGACCAAGAGATGAATACACTAAGCAGATTCAGAAGGATGTAGGTTGCAGTAGGTACTGGGAGATGAAGAAGCTTGCACAGGATAGAGTAGCATGGAGAGCTGTATCAAACCAGTCCCAGGACTGAAGACCACAACAACAACAAGGTTTACTGTTCACTTCTATGGAGAAACGTTTGCGCAGTGAAACTACGCCAAAGAAGTATTAGATTAAGCAGTGCAACAACGTAATGCTGAACAACAGCTCCGCCAGTGTACCAACGATGCACATGACTGTGGTGCCATTGAAACAAGGAGGCGCAGCTCCGCACCAGACAACACTGGACATCTATGTCTGACAACACTCTGCACGCCCCACCCCTCCCCCCACCGATCCCCAAATACAAAAATGGCCACTCCAGGAGCAGAACTGTTCCATATTAATTTAGACAATGACAGTTTTTGTTTAAGTAATTTCAATATGCATAAATCGTTGATAATGAACAAAAAATGCTCGAAACGCATTGAAATATGTTAAATTAAAAATTAAATAAATGCGATTGGTAACAGAAAAATACAAATAATTAATCTACACGGTTTCACATCCTTCTATGTCAACCAAACACTCCACGCAATGTTGTTTAAACGTCTTAATGTGCCGTCTTTGCACTCGACGCTTTGTGTCATGACTTCTTTTTCCTCCTTTATAAACGTTACTGATAGATTATAAAGTAAATCAACGCTTCACGCAATCATGGTGTCCTATTATTCCTGGTTGACGTTTACCTGCGACCTTATTGATACAGTCCTACTCAAGTCTGGACTTATCGTTAAGTAGGAACGGGAGAGGGAGGGCTGGGCCAAATTCCGGGGGATCGAGCAATACAGGCTCCGACAGAAATAGTGAGTGGCGCTCCTCAACAGGGAACTCTCTCAACCCAAATACACGCTCAAGGTACAGGGCACAGGATCACGGTTGCGTGCGGAACATCGGAAACCAATGTCGGCCCTGCACTTATCATAAATATCGACGTTTCTTGTTGAAACGTCCCCTTAGAAAAATTCTACAAGACTGTGCTTAAACTGACACACAAAATTTTTAGCGCAACGCAATCTGACTTTCAAAAATCCCTACAAAAGAAAAGCCCTGACTAACATTAACCTATACCTTTCACAAATCACTTACCTCACAAAAATCTTGGTTACTCGAACTACTGCAATACAGCGAGCACCACTACTGCGAGCTAAATAAAAGATTCAAACTATGGAAGTCACTATCTACTGACAGGCATAGTTAGCAAATGAAAGGCTTTAATAGAGAACAAACAATGTATTTACCTTAATACTCATAATATATATAGCAGTTCATGACATCCAGTCTTACAAATTTCAAAACTCCGCCATCTCTCTCCCCACGTCCACCACTGCTGGCGGCTGACATCCAACTGCGCAACGATATGCGCTGTTAACAGCCAACAGCCCAACACTACAATGGCGAATATTACAACAATGCCAACCAGCCACAGACTGCACACAGCACAGCCAGTGATTTTCCCTACAGAGCGCTACGTGGCGTTACCAATAAGAAAACCTAAACAGCCTACTTACATTGTTTTCCCGAACCTTAAATCGGAAGAATGTGTATATAACGATATACCAAAATTATGGTCACTACGCAATCAAACCAACAACCGGGGCACAATTCTCAACAATGATAGGTTAATTCTCAGACCTCTTGCGACCACACACACACATGTATGTACATAAAACTAGAAAAATGTAATCAACCACGCAATAAATCCAGAATACTACAGCTGATGGCCGTAAGATATCAGGTGCACCTGCTGCGGGTAAAACTATTAAATGCCCAGAAATATTTTACGTTTCAAACATTTTATATATATATATATATATATATATATATATATATATATATATATATATATATATATATACTATGTTATTGTTATCTTGCTAACAACGCTAATACGAGGGTCACTCCAAGAGAAATGAACACTATTTATTTTTAAATCCATATTTTATTCTACGTGTTTGAAAGTTTTACAGTGTGTAGATGCATCCTTTAGGAAGAATATTTTCATTTCTCCACATAATTCCCATCACTCTCAACTGCCTTACGCCATCTTGGAACCAGCGCCTGTATACCGGCGCGGTAAAATTCTGGACCAACCTGTTGGAGCCACTGTTTGGCAGCTTGCACAAGGGCGTCATCATCTTCAAACCTTGTTCCACGAAGAGAGTCTTTTAGTTTCCCAAAGGGATGACTCACATGGAGCCAGCTGAGGACTTAAAGGCGGGTGTTTCAGTGTTGTCCATCCGAGTTTTGTGATCGCTTCCATGGTTATTTCACTGACATGTGGCCGTGCATTGTGGTGCAACAGCAAAACATCCTGCTTTTGACGATGTGGTAGAACACGACTCAGTCGAGCTTGAAGTTTCTTCAGTGTCGTCACATACGCATCAGAATTTATAGTGGATCCACTTGGCATGATGTCCACGAGCAAGAGTCCTTCGGAATCGAAAATCACCCTAGCCATAACTTTTCCAGCAGAAGGTGTGGTTTTGAATTTTTCTTGTTGGGTTAATTTGCATGATGCCACTCCATTGATTGCCTCTTCGTCTCTGGTAAAAAATGATAGAGCCATGTTTCATCACCTGTGACAACTCTTCCAAGAAATTCATCTCCGCCGGCCGTTGTGGCAGAGCGGTTCTAGGCGCTTCAGTCTGGAACCGCGCGACCGCTACTGTCACAGGTTCGAATTCTGCCTCTGGCATGGATGTGTGTGATGTCCTTAGGTTAGTTAGGTTTAAGTAGTTTTAAGTTCTAGGGGACTGATGACCTCAGATGTTAAGTCCGATAGTGCTCAGAGCAAGAGCCAAATTCAGCTCCACCATTCTCGTACTGTTCCAAAAGTTCGCTGCATACCGTTTTTCTTGTTTCCTTGTGAGCCACTGTCAACATCCTGGGAGCCCACCTGGCACAAACCTTTTTTAACGCTAACACTTTCAGTATTCTGCAAACACTTCCTGCCCGTATCCCAACGTAGCGTGAGAATTCGTTCACTGTGATGCGTCTGTCAGCACTCACCAATTCGTTAACTCTCTGCACATTGTCTGGAGTGTGTGCAGTACGAGGCCTGTCGCTGCGAGGACAATCCTCAATATTGCCGTGCCCGCTTTCATCACGTAACCTGCTTGCCCACCGACTAACTGTACTCTGATCGACATCAGCATTTTCATGCACCTTATTCAACCTTCTGTGGATGTTTCCCACTGTCTCGCTTTCACAGCACAGGAATTCTATGACAGTACGTTGCTTCTGACGACCGTCAAGTCTAACAACCATCTTGAAGACATGCTGTGACGGCGCCACTCACGGGAACAGGTTGAACCAAGTTTGAAAACAAGCGGGAAGGATGTATCTACACACTGCAAAACTTTCACACATGCAGAATGAAAACTGTATTTTTACAAAAATAGTGTGAATTTCTTTTGGAGTGTCCCTCGTAATCAGTCGCCAGATCTACTGAACTGAAACTATGTAATCAACCAAGTCACAAGCACAGAGTACAACTGCTGGTGGCTGTGAAACATTTGGTACTAACAGTATTTTCAACTGTACGCTGACTGAACACTCAACGGCGTTCTGTTGAAAGGCTCTTCTTGTGGCTTGCCGTTAAACAAATTGTCATTCAACGGTGCACGTTAATAATAACAGGAAATATCAACGGCGCTCTGTCGAAAGGTAGTAACCTTGCCAAGTCATTAATAATCACAGAGCAACGACGTATTTGGCTGTAACAGTAATTTCAACTGTACGCTCACTGAACACTCAACGGCGCTCTGTCGAAAGGCTCCTCTTGTTACTTGCCGTTAAGCAAATTGTCATTCAACCGTGCACGTTAACAACAACAGGAAAATTCGTGGAACACTACAAGAGAGCCACGACACGAAGCGCAAGATGCGTACTTGCAGATGATGTTGACAATATACCACTTAATGGTGAACACAGACAAGCGACCACAGGCAGATTCAAACTGTCTAACGGTGAGTGTCGCTCTACCAAGAGTCAATCTCGCCAGTGCAACCTTGCGAGCAACAAAATAAATAGCAAACAACCGGCACATACCAGCAACCAAGAGTCTAGTCTGCGTGAGGCACCTTCGAATACCAACGGCCACAGTTTCACAGACCAACGGCCACAGTTTAAACCACCACATCCTCTGTAAGGGTGGTACAATACATAAGGGAACAGCAGCCTTACCAGAAGAAGCCGGGAACTCGATAATACAAACGGCAGAGCATCATGCCTCCAGGCACATCGCCTCACTGCCCTTCTGGATGAGTAGCAATCGAAAACCGCGACGAGGCGTGGCTTTCCACCTCAAAACAGCTCACCGTACGATACAATCCCACTCGCGAAACTCGGCCGTCCACACGAGCCACCTGCCACTAACTGCCCGTACGCCAGTACGTCCTCTCTCTCCAAAAGTCGCCAGCGATCGCACGCTAAGCACCGTGACCACCTTTGGCGGTGCGCCAGAGGAACGAGAGCACAGCTCACTTATTGTTTGTAACAAGTTTTTTGGTGTGGCAGTTTTCTGCAGCAAGTATATAAATTATCGTCTCATAAATTCAAAGGGATTTTTCTTCCAGCAATATGAAGTTTATGATACAGAGTTGTATCGCTTTTTATGTCAAAGGCATCTTTAGTGGATTTTTTTTAGTTACTTGACTGTCTTGCCAAAATCTGTTTTATCAGTTCATAGATTAGAGAACATACTTCCACTTCACTTACGAAAATTTGATAAGTATTCATGTCAACACCTTTCAGTTTTTCTTCTGTTCATACCTTTTCCGTTAGCTGAATTATGTCAAATATTTCAGTGATGATCTAGCGAGAAAGTCATGTGGCACAGTGGTTAGCACACAGGACGCGCATTCGGGAGGACGATGGTTCGAACCCGCGTCGGGCCATCCTGATTTACATTTTCGGTGTTTTCCCTAAATCGCTCCAGGGAAATGCCGTCATGGTTACGTTGAAAGGGCACGGCCGACTTCCGCATCCTTCCCTAATCCGATGGCACCGATGATCTCGCTGTTTGGTCCCCTCTCCCAAATAAACCAACCAACAAAGAAAGTCATATTTACAGTACGAGAACTGTATTGTCTCGTGCCTTCCACTTACAGCGAAAATCATCACAGTTTTCGAGTAAAGTTCTTGCTAGATGATCAGTGAAAGGATCTATGTAATTTCGTCAACGAAAGACAAGTTGCGAAAACAAGAAAATCGTAAGATCTTGACCCGAATATGAGCTTTCGTAAACGGAGTGGAAATCCGTTCTTTAGCGTACTAGCAGATGAGAGGAAAAGCAGATGAGAGGAAAAGCATGTTTCGGCAAGATAAGTAGCTAAAAAGGTCCACTGAAGATGTCTTTAATACAAAAAGGCGAAACACTTGCGTGAAATAAAAGCATTATTGGTTCAAATGGCTCTGAGCACTATGGGACTTATCATCTGAGGTCGTCAGTCCCCTAGAACTTAGAACTACTTAAACCTAACTAACCTAAGGACATCAACACATCCATGCCCGAGGCAGGATTCGAACCTGCAACCGTAGCGGTCGCGCGGTTCCAGACTGAAGCGCCTAGAACCGCTCGGCCACACCGGTCGGCTGAAAGCATTATTATAGCGAGAAAAAGCGTCTGAATTTATAAAGGTAATACCTACAGTAACTGCCTGCTACTGACATGAGATATCAAAACAAAATTTACTGCATAGCTAGAGATTAGGACTTTCCTGCGCGATTGTGCTTACATGTGTTGGGGAGAGAGCAGAGAGAGAGAGAGAGAGAGAGAGAGAGAGAGAGAGAGAGAGAGAGAGTAGTCGTATGTCGTGTGTGTGTACACGTAGCATTCGTAGAACTGTTTCTAGACTGGAAAGGAAGTAACAGACTCTCCGCATTTTCTCTGCCTAGGGCAGTGAAGAGATGAAGAATTAGCGTACTTCAGTCAATAGAGACACTGCGATTGGTCATGCAGAGTATAAGGAAAGGTGGGGGATTAGTCCTTCACGTGCTGTCGAAGCAAGAGAGACAAAGCGCCGGGCAGTGGGAAGCGACGCCCGCGATGCGGTGTGCGTATTTCTCAGAATAGCCGACCACAACTGGCCAGTGTGGAAGCGCCCGCTGTGACATCACGGCGTGTGAATTTAGCAGTAACGGTTCTCGATTGCAGTGGATGAGGAAAGTTCAACGCCAGTTAAATCATTCAACATAGTGAGTTTACAACATGAAAGGTGAGGCCCACAGGATCGAACTCCCGTAGCGGAATAACAACTAAGATTGGCTGTTTCCCACGCTCGTATGGACAAATGATGGACTGGCCCCCACGATACACAAACAGTTAAAATACGATCACACAGCAAAAAGTTTACACAATTCTCAGACAGAGAGTGCGCACTACTTCCCACCCTCAGTTAATCGACGACTGTGATAGCGGAGAGGGCTTCTGAACGCAATTAAGCAGAATAAATTGGACAAAATGCAAGTACAACGGCTCTAAGTACTACGGGACTTAACATCTGAGGTCATCACTCCCATAGACTTAGAACTACTTAAAGCTAACTAACCTAAAGACATCACACACATCGATGCCCGAGGTAGGATTCGAACCTGCGACCGTAGCAGCAGCGCGGTTCCGGACTGAAGCGCCTAGAACCGCTGGGTCACAGCGGCCGGCCGCAAGTACAACGGATCGCATCCTAGATGGGTTAAACGCTAAGAGAAGAAGATAATGATGATGAAGAAGAAGAGAAAGAAGAAGAAGAGGAATCTCTAGAACTAAATAAGTATTTTATATTATCTTTGATGTTTCGCATTTTTGTGTCAAATTTGAATCAATTGTGAATACTCGTCATTTCACACGAATAGTAGTTAAAAATGAAAAGATGTTTTTTTTACTGAAAAAAAAGATTCGTTATTTGCTAAGCGATATTTCCGCTTTTTTACAAACAATAAATTTAAGTAAAAGTAGAAAGAGATGCTACCTCTGAGATTCGAACTAGCAAGTTTGCGATTACAATCCTGTTACGCTATGAACGTTTTTGCTAAACAACTCTTGGAAATCGTCTTATATTTAATGGTGACTTTTCGAGTTTTTTGAGCACTCTGTCGTACAGCTTTAGGAAATTTATATCTAGTCACTGACTTCAATTTCTATAAGTATGAAGAAAATCACAGGGAGCCAGACCAGCTCCGTGAGGTCCCTTTCTAAACATGCCAATGGATTGCAACCAGTCATCAGTTGACACTACGAAGGCTTTCCCGGCGTAATAGTTGATAATATTCTTCTCGGGTATGCAGCCGGATCATAACGTCTTCATGACACAATATTTCCGCGGTCCAACTGGCCGCCATCTTCAGGTGAGAGTGCTGGTGCACGATCTCGCCGGAGTGCACCAGCACTCTCACCTGAAGATGGCGGCCAGTTGGACCGCGGAAATATTGTGTCATGAAGACGTTATGATCCGGCTGCATACCCGAGAAGAATATTATCAGTCATCAGTTCCCAGTCTACAGCACTAATTTCATTCGTCAGGCTCGTGCGTGTCTGGTAACAAATGATCCAGCAGGGAAACCGTGCTAACACGCCGTTACCGGAGGAGTGTGTCACTAAAATAAGTAGGTGATGCGCTCCCGCTTCGCTGCGAGCTCGAGGTGAAGTGCATGCACCCTTACGGGCGCCTCTCTCCTAGCCTATTCCGGTCGATAATGCAGTATTCGCATCAGTCAGCAGCAACCTAACTGCGCAGTAACTAACACGCACGTCGCGTGCCCAACGCACGAGACGCACACAAAGGGATCTCAAGAGCGCCAAGACTGGCAGCCTCCCCTGGGTCCAGCTTTGCAAATAACTGCCGGCCCCTCCTCGAATAAGCACCACAATTCAGCACCACCGCACAAGATCATAATGCGGTTGCTTTTTTCAACTATCGTACGAATGCGGAAATGGCACATATTGAGGTAGTCGATTGCGGAATAGAAAGTCAACTAAAATGGAAACTCGTCTGGACACAGATGAAACACCTGTGAGGTCCTACAGCTATTATGTGGAACTGCTGCTCACTCATGTCTTTTGACTGGTTTGATGTGGCCCAGCACGAGTTCCTCTCCTGTACCAACCTCTTCATCTCGGAGTAGCATCTGCAACCTACATCCTGAATAATGTGCTGGATGTATTCCAATCACTGTCTTTCTCTACAGTTTTTACCCTCTACAGCTCGCTCTAGTACCATGGAAGTTATTCCGTAATGTCTTAACAGATGTTCTACCGCCCTGTCTCTTCTTCTTCTCAGTGTTTTCCATAAATTCCTTACGTCGTCGATTGTCTGGAGAAACTCATCGTTCCTTATTTTTAGCTGTCCATCTAATTTTCAACATTATTCTGTAACATCACATCTCAGATCCTTCGATTCCCTTCTTTTCTGATTTTCCCACAGTATGTTTCGTTGCCACATAATGCAGTGCTCCAAAAGTAAGTTTTCATAAATTTTTCCCCAATTAAGGCCTATATTTGCATACTAGTAGACTTCTCTTGGTCACGAATGCCCTTTCGGCTACTGCTAGTCTGTTTATTATGTTCTTCTTGCTCCGTCAGTTAGGGGTTATTTTGCTGCTTAGATGGCGAAATTTCTTAACTTCATCTACTTCATGATCATCAATTCTGATGTTAAGTCTCTCCCTGTCCTCATTTCTGCTCTCACTACTTTCCTTTCTTCACTTTACTCTCAATCCATATGAAGTACTGATTAGGCTGTCATTCGATTCAGCAGATCATGTAATTCTTCTTTACTTTCACTGAGGATAGGAATGTCATCAGCGATTCGCAACATTGATATCCTAAGGCCTTCAACTTTAATTCCTCTCTTGAACTTTTCTTCATATTTCAGTCATTGCTTCCTCATGAACAGTAGGGGTGAAAGACTACATCACTACCTTATACTATTTTTAATCCGAGCGCTTTGATCCCCGTCTTCCACTTTTATTGTTCCGTCTTGATTCTTGTCTATGGTGTATATTACCCCTCTTTCCCTGTCGCGTACCCCCATTTTTCTCAGTAATTAGAACATCTTGAACTGTTTGGCACTGTCGAAAGCTCTTTCCAGGTCGACAAATCCTACGAACGTGTGTTGATTTTGCTTCAATCTTGCTTCCATTATCAGCTGCAACGTTAGAACTACCTCTTGGTGCCTTACCCTTCCCTAAGACCAAAATGTTTGTCAGACAATTTATATGCCTATACCACTGACGTCAGTCGGGAACAGAATTATGGGACCTGTTGTATACTCAAGGGTTATAATGTTTTTCGAGACCGATAATCTCCTTCATAAAAGTCAACACGGACTCCGCTACACAGAGATCGTGAGAAACCCATTTGTTCGGTTCCCTCGTGAAATCCATAGCACCGTACACAAAGACTCCTGGATTGATGCTGTGTTCATTTACTTCCTAAAGGCATTCGATATACTTTCGCACTGTCGTTTAGCGGACAAAATACGCCCTTACCGCGTATTGGATCAGATTTGTAGCTGGGCTGAGATATTTCTAGCAGACACAACTCAACAGGTCGCTCTCAACAGGCATTAATGTAAAATAATTTCAATGGAACCCAAGGGGAGAGCTGTAGTGTCGCTATTTTTTGCATAATACAGAGCGTTTCACAGTTCCTATTGCAGGCTTCTAGAGGCTGTAGACGAAGAGCTGTAGAGAGCAACGTTTTCATAAGGAGTCCATATCTGTAAATGCACCGTTTGGATATAAAACAAGTTTAAAGATGGGAACACTTTCATGTCTCCCACTTCAATGGGCTGTACTTAAAGGGAGCTGCACAACGTATGGTATCGGCAACGTTTTCCGGATCACCTCAGTCCGTCACAAATATTTTCGTCAAAGGTTGTGACAAATTGGTACGGTAGCAACTAGAAGGGTTGACTGTGGTGGTCCACGAACGCGCACCATGCTTTCTGGACCGTGTGTATAAAACCATGCGCCGCAGCACACCATCTGCACCGAAGATGAGGTTCACCACGTGAATTGGCTCGTGTATAACACGCAAAATTGGAAATGATGGCAGCGCGGAGTGGCCGCTCGGTTTGAGGCTCCATGTCACGGATTGTGCAGCACCTCCCGCCGGAGGTTCGAGTCCTCCCTGGGGCATCGGTGTGTCTGTTGTTCTTAGCATAAGTTAGTTTAAGCAGTGTGTAAGTCTGGGCACCGATGACCTCAGCAGTTTGTTCCCTTAGGAATTCACACACATTCAAATACAGTATTTTTTGGAAGTGATCCAGTTATCAAATTTGTAAGGGACCGTCAAATCAAAATTTAGAACTTGCCGTAACACCCAGCGCGCAGTACAGGTGGCCCCACTATTGCTACGTTTCGATACTACCAACACTGTGGTTAGGGAACGGTGAATGCCACATCACAGGTGCACGCTGTTGTTGGATTATCACCTTCGTTGTTGGCAGACTGGCGTAGTGAGTTCGTCCAGCTGTCGTAGTATCGTATGGCTAGCGCCTACGACAGGACTACTCTTCTGCCAGCTGTGTAGCAGGTGTGACATGCAAACCTCGGCCGCCCGTTGTACGGACCCCGGCTATCACATGGAAACAAGTCCCTCGGGCGTTCAACCGCAACTGACGAAGGCTATGCTTTAACCATTTGGTTAGGAGACAGTGCAAAATCCTCCATGCAGTCTGGATCTTTCACCGTGTGATTTTCACATCTTTGATGACCTGAAGAAAGACGTGCCAGAGCGACGGTTTGAGCTGAACGAGCAAGTGCAAGGGTGGGTGCGGTTGTGGAACCTCCAGTGGCCGACCACGTTCTACGAAACAGGAACTGATCGTCTTGTCTCCCAGTGGGATAAATTTGTTGACGCGTGTGGTAAGTCCTCTTGAAAGGAACCAATCCATCGTCCCGTTGTGGCAGATGTTAGGTTTTAATTTGACTGCCTCTCGTATTTTACGAGGCACATTCAATAAGTAATGCAACACTTTTTTTCCCTAAGGCATGTTGGTTTTATTCAGAATTCCAATACGCTATATTACTCCCTACTCTCTTGGCTACAAAATCCTTTCTTCAACAAGGTGGTGGTATTACTCAACCTTACTGGGAGAACCTGTATGCCCACCTTGTACCATCCTACTTGTCGACGCCTGAAGCAAAGTTTTGTTGCATCAATAACCTCGCCGTCATTCACGTACTGCTCCCCGCGGAGTGCATCAATCGTTGGGCCAAAGTCACTACTGGCCATTAAAAATACTACACCAAGAAGAAATGCAGAAGGTAAACTGGTATTCATTGGACAAATATATTATACTAGAACTGACATGTGATTACATTTTCACGCAATTTCAGTGCACAGATCGTGAGAAATCAGTACCCAAAACAACCACCTCTGGACGTAATAACGGCCTTGATACGCCTGGGCATTGAGTCAAACAGAGCTTGGATGGCGTGTACAGGTACAGCTGCCCATGCAGCTTCAACACGATACCACAGTTCATCAAGAGTAGTGACAGGCGTACTGTGACGAGCCAGTTGCTCGGCCACCATTGACCAGACGTTTTCAATTGATGAGAGATCTGGAGAATGTGCTGGCCAGGGCACCAGTCGAACATTTTCTGTATCCAGAAACGCCCGTACAGGACCTGCAACATGCGGTCGTGCATTATTCTGCTGAAATGTAGGGTTTCGCAGGGATCGATTAAAGGGTAAAGACACAGGTCGTAACACATCCATGGTTCAAAGTGCCGTCAATACGGACAAGAGATGACCGAGAAGTATAACCAATGGCACCCCATACCATCACGTCGGGTGATACTCCAGTATGACGATGACGAATACACGCTTCGAACGTGCGTTTACTGCGATGTCGCCAAACACGGATGCGACCATCATGATGCTGTAAACAGAACCTGGATTCATCGGAAAAAATGACGTTTTGTCATTCGTGCACCCAGGTTCGTCGTTGAGTACACCATCGCAGGCGCTCCTGTCGGTGATGCAGCGTCAAGGGTAGCCGCAGCCACGCTCTCCGAGCTGATAGTCCATACTGCTGCAAACGTCGTCGAACTGTTCGTGCAGATGGTTGTTGTCTTGCAAACGTCCCCATTTGTTGACTCAGGGATCGAGACGTGGCTGCACGATCCGTTACAGCCATGCGGATAAGATGTCTGTCATCTCGATTGCTAGTGATACGAGGCCGTTGGGATCCAGCACGGCGTCCCGTATTACCCTCCTGAACCCACCGATTCCGTATTCTGCTAACAGTCATTCGATCTCGACCAACGCGAGCAGCAATGTCGCGATACGATAAACCGCAATCGCGATAGGCTACAATCCGACCTTTATCAAAGTCGGAAACGTGATTTCTCCTCCTTACACGAGACATCACTACGCCGGTCAACTGCTGTTTGTGTATGAGAAATCGGTTGGAAACTTTCCTCATGTCAGCACTTTGTAGGTGTCGCCACCGGCGCCAACCTTGTGTGAATGCTCTGAATAGCTAATCATTTGCACATCACAGCATCTTCTTCCTATCGGTCAAATTTCGCGTGTGTAGCACGTCATCTACGTCGTGCAGCAATTTTAATGGCCAGTAGTGTAGATGGAAGTCGGGAAGTGAGAGACCCGAGCTCTAGGGTGGATGAGGTAGGACAGTCCAGTGACGTTTTGTGAGCTCCTGCCGGGTGCGTAGCTTTGTGTGAGGCCTACGCCGTTACGTAGAAGGTAAAGCTTGTTTGCATATTTGTGGCCACGACCACACTGAAGTCGTTTCTCCAATTTCCTGAGGGTAGCACAATACACTTCAGAGCTGATCGTTGCACTATGAGGGAGGACCTCAAACAGAGTAACCGGTATAGGGTTCCAAAAGACCGTAACCTTACTAGCTGAGATAGCGGGTTTGAACTTTTCCTTCGGAGAAGAGGTGGTGTGATGCCACTCCACGGATAGTCGTTTTCTTGCTTCGTGGTAATGGGCCCATGTTTCATCGACTGTGACGATGTTAGACAAAAATTTTCAGGCTCAGCCTCGAAATACGCAAGCGATTCCACGCAGTTGATCTTCCGTGGCTCTTTATAATATTCTATTAGGCGGCGAGGAACCCAGTGGTCCCACACCTTTGAGCACTCCAACTCGTGGACGAGTGTGTCAGCACTACCAACAGAACGCCCAGTTGAGCAGCGTGGGAGATCGGACAGTTTTGCGCGACCTCGTTGTGGTGATGACAGTCGCCTTCCCTAACGACCAACCGAACTTTTGTTCACTGCCAGGTCTCCGTAGCCATTGTGCAAACGCCTATGAATAGCTGCGATGCTCTGGTTTTCCGCCAAAAGAAACTCAGTGACAGCTCTCCGCGTGGAATGCACTTCCGTTACAGACGCCGTTTTGAAGGCTACGTACAACGGCGCCAGCTATCGGAACTTCATGGAACTATAGCTGATGAAGTGGGAATATTCGTCGACTTCTCACAAGAAATTCCACATTTTTTCAACCGAAACTGGCCGAGAACAAAAAATGTGTTGCATTCTTTATCGAACGCTCCTCGTACATACAAACGACAGATTTCCGGTCGTAAGTTCCTTACTGTCGAAATTTTGTTTACGAAGTCCCCTCTAAAGCCCCCAAAAAGCCGGTGATAGAAATTGTACAACACCGAGTATATTACTGATCTAGTCGATGACGTTGCACGACTGGTGACTGTAGCAAATACAGGAAGACCTGCAGACGGTAGACGATTGGTTCGGAGACTGGTTGTGGGCGCTGGACGATGTAATATCATTGGGATTTCCGTCGTATGAAAGCTGGACAGGCATTCACCTATCTGTATATTAAATGATCAACTTATGAGATAAGACCTAGTCTTTGCAAGACATTTGTTTTATATAATTTACGTAACTGTAAAGATGCGCATCTAGAGCGGACGCTAATACATCGATTGAGCAGTCAAAGAAACATTTTAACAGAAGCTGAACTGAACGTTCCGCTTCGATCTAAATAAAAGATGACAGTAAAACCTTTTGTAGATCTTTAGATTTTATCGTACTTCTGCTTTTAATGTGAAAGCTTAAAGAAGGTCGACTTTAAGCCATAAAACTGAGCGGTCTTGCCAGCGCGCAGACAACATTATTAATTAATAAAATTCGAGTAATTTATGTTCTATACTGTAAACCGGCGAGTTATTGTTATGAAGGTGTTGAACGGTGCAAGATTTGTCTTGAAGGAAGGAGAAAAGTAATGACTGTAATTTGTGACAAAAACGTGAACCAAGGAGCTAGCGCAGGACAGGCTGAAATCTGATCGCACTATACAGTTAGAAAAGTACTTACGTAAGTTATACTGTTTATAGATAAGCCCTAAATGCTTGTGAGAATTGTTTGAATATATTTAGTGTTTACCAGATTTCTTATTCTATTCTTTTCCTTTATTTATTTTTTTGATTTCCATGTCGTATTATTTTTATAAATGTCAAACAGCCTTTACTACAGCAGAGAATACTGCGGCATCCTGGTCGTAGACAGAAGGCCGCTCCTTGTCTTCTATAAAACTCATAGCTGCCCAATTTATTAATGATTTCATTTGCAAATGCAATTTTTTATTGTTCATTGTTAAAGGTCCCTTAGGTTGTTCTTTTCCAAATAACAGAAGTCTTTGCGTAATCAAAAACTATCCTCCTCCTGTCAACGATCAGGAGCCGACCAGAAGACGGATGTCTTCGACTGCTTTCATGTTTCCTGTGGCAAAGCTGTGCCAAACTGGGAACACGACATACTAGTATAATTATCAGATTAAAATTGAAAGAATTGAAATATATTTAACTTATTTGTTTTTTTCTGTTATCATACTATAACGAGAATAAATTTTACGTATTTTGAATAAATAAACGAATAGATCAACTATTTCGATTTTAGAGGAGACATCATTGGAAACAGAGACAACAGGAAATTGCCTATCACTAAGCGTCAGGAGAGATGAAACGTGGAACGAACACGTAAAATTAACTGTAGGAAAAGCCGGTGCTACATTATACTTAACGAAATCAATTTAGCCTAGAAACAAGTAGCTTACAAAATTCTTTCGACCAATTATTGCCTATCCTTCTTCTGTCCGGGAGCGTTACCAGGCTGATTTAATGTAAAAGCTAGAAAAGATGCAAAGTAGAGCGACGGCACATTTCGTCACGGGATCGTTTAGTCAGCGCGATAGTATAACAAAAATACTGAACAAGCTGGAGCTGCTCGGGTCACAACAAACGATTTGTGTATCACGAGAGGTTTATTGTTGAAATTCCGAGTGAATACGTCCAAGAATACACCAACGATACAGTACGTCTCCCAATAGACGTCTTGCGGAATGACCACGATGAGACAATAAAAAAAATTACTTTTCATATGGCGGTTTATTGAAAATCGTCTTTCCCACGCCCCGTTAGCGAATGGAATAGGCAAGGGGGTAAGTAATGGTGCTACTGGATGTATCCTCCATCACATACCTCAAGAGGACTTGCAGCCCGTAGATCCAAGTGTCGACGTCAAGCTAGATCAAACTTCACATCTATATATCGTAGAAGCAGTAGAGAAGCCAACTTTCACATTTCAGTGTCTCGATTTAAAATGTTAGATACTAATTACAAGATGCATCAGTCAAGTAAACATTACTTTATATCACATAATTTACAAGTCACATTTATGAGAATACTTACGACGGATTCGAATTTCATTACACCTTTGGAATTTCACCATATTCCAGAAAACATCCGTGACATGTTAGTCAGAAGTATTTCAACACAGCGCGATTCTCTTCAACACTCAATTCCCTCACAGCCCCACCCATTATGAAAGGATTTCTCCTAAATCACCATTTCATTCAAGACACAAAGCGTCGCTACAACAGTGTAGTCTGAGGAATGTAAACGGCTACAGCCATTTTACTTCATGCATGTTGTTGAAGGATCATCAAAAGAAAGCGTAAGGAAGAATAGCAAAGAGCAACAGTGATCATGAAGAGCTGTCACATTTGAGGCGGTAGGAAGGTGGATGAGGCATGATACGCTGCTAGGTTAACAAACTCGTGTACATTTAAATGATAGTTATTATCAAAAAAACACCTGAACATTTATAATTAATAGAATACACAATATAACTGTGACAGGACAGATGACTAGTAAATAACGCAGTTAAACCCAGGGCTCACCACATCAATAAATACAGTTCTTAAAATGCGTGGGTGCAAGGTGCTGATTAAAACAATAATAATAGTAATAATAATATAACGACCACCACACGTTAGCGGACCCAAAATAAACTCGCCTTTCTTCTATTATCAAAAGAAATGACGTTCCCCACAAATAGGAAATACATGACCAGATAATTGGCTAAACAAAGCCTGGTAGAGAAATACAGAAAAGTGCCTTCGCTCACAATTGAATAGCGGAGGAACAAACACAAATAACACTAGATCTGCAAGGAACTGGCATGCATTTAGTAACACGTCAGTTAAGAACAAAATCACTGCCCATTACAGCAAAGCGCTCACCATGAAGTCCACAATATAGGCGTACAATGCTTGCTCGAGCAGGATCGCTTCCTCCAATAGTCAAGTAGCTGACAGTTAAAATCCAAACAGCGTCACAGCACCAGTAACATTCCACAGGCTAGGCCGCAGCCTTCCAGCTATTTTCAGCCTAAGTAAAACCGAACCTCACACTCTTTACACTGCAGCCAGCAAGTCACTCCTTTATGCTTGAAGCACACACCCTTATATCCCCGCACACCGCTGCTCATGCGCCCCCTAGCGGGCCAGCGTCATCCAGTTTCCCAGCAAGGGGGCAGAGACACACACAGGACAGATTCTATCAATAAATGAGTGCCTAGGGTGTCATTCTGCACAGCACAACATTTTTAAACTATTGTGTATGGGCAGAGAACATCGCGTAGAGGCAGGAATACACTTGTTAAAGCATTGACCCGCTACAGTTCATGTCTCGTCTTGGTGTTTTGCCTTTTCGTATTTTCTTGCTACTCCACTAGTTTACTCCCCGTATTTTTCAGTTTTATTCTTTCAGCTTATGTTTTACGCCGTCGCTAAAGTATGTAACACATAGCACTCTTAGTAAATGAACTAAGGCTAGTGGATTTAAGCTAGAGGATTTTTGTATTTTTTGTCAAATTAGTTTAATGAATGTCAGGAGCACGGTACAGGCAGTTAAATACTTGACGGCCCAGATCCAAGACACACTGAGACGCCAAAGAGAAAAGTGCTGTGCAGTCTTGGTAGGGCAGGGAAAATCGTTTGACTCACTGAATAGAGGACGACTAAGAAAGAAACTGGAAATAATGACCAGAGAGGAAGACCCATTACTGAGAACAGTCGAGGCACGCCTTCAACGAAATTTGATCAAAATAAACAACAACGCTGAAGTCCAGGAGAAAACTGTGCAGACGAATGTGTTTCTCGAAGGACACTGTCAGCCCAAAGCTGCTCAACATGTACACCGCGGACATGACAAACGTAGAAGATCAAGACTCTTAAGCACTAATGATTCGTATTAAGACGACATGGTGATAGGATCAGAATTGGAGAGCACACTCAGAAGGCACCACAAATACTAGAAACTTGGTCGGAAAAACAAAACCTAAAAGTAAACAAAGAGGTTTCCTGGAGACATATGAGTCTCAACTTTATCTTCAATAAGCTAGCAGCTCAAGCAATGAATTAAAATTTTCCCATGTTGGAGAGCCTCATCAATAATGACGATCTAAGAAGGGAAAATGTGGCTGAAGGAGTGAACTAAAATTTGTGTAAGGGAGAGCACTGTACTACTGTAATCCGTGTAGCTGTGCAAGCCATAGTGCTACGGTGATGTAGTGATTATCACCTCTGCCTAGTAAGCAGAAGACCTGGCTTCAAGTCCCAGACGTGGCACAAATTTTAGTTCATTGCTTCAGCTTCTATCCTTACTGAAGAGAAGACATTTTATATGATATTTAGGAAGAGGGGAAAACATCAGCCAAAGACAGTATAACTCTATACAGTGAACCTGTGTAAAATAGTACGAGAACGTGAGTACCGGGGGATTATACTAAAGACAACAACAATCCCTTCGGTACGCATATTCAGGAAAGAGCAGCAGCAACAGCAACCATCAAAGCCTCATGTAATATCCTGAATATAAGCAAACTGTCGAGAACATAGTGATGACAGTATTAACAAACGACTGTGGAGTCACTCGTAATGTGTGGAATAAAGATCATATGGGAGAAAACGTTCGATCGCCGATATGAAAAGAACAGAAAAAGTCAAAACGATGTTCATGAAACAGATACTAGCAACAGGAAAACAGCGCCACCCCGACCTGCCCATGAGCTCATGAAAGAGACTTATTTCATAGCCGACATCAGATTACAACACTGACTACCTCGCACAGGAACTGATCAATCTGATGCATCGGAAGAAAAAGGACATGGACCTAGAGATGTGAAAAACAACAGCCATACTGGATAACACCTAAACTTGCACAGCACAGATTTCATCATAAAACAGGTGTCCACGAACCAAATGTGGAGCGTAAATGTGTGCTATGCGGACGAGGATGTAAAAAATACCGTATTACAAGGTGTACGAAGAGAACTAAAATTATAATAGATTATAGCAAAGCCTTAAAACAAAACAAAAAGCAAGGAAACAATAAAAAACTTGTAAGACTTGTATAATCTTGTCTATAAATGCTCAATCTGAGCCCACATTTCTCATTTACAATAATTATATTAAGCACAGTGATGAGCCAAGACATTATGAGCACCTCATTAATGGCACGTTGCGTTGCCTTTGGAACGCAATACAGCAGCGATTCTACGTGGCACTGATTTGAAAAATCCTTGCTAGGTTTCCGGAGGTAAGTATCACAAGATTTCTAAGCACCGGTCATCGCAATTCTCGTAACTTACTGGCCGGTGGTTTGCGCCTGGTAGGGTACCATCGCGTGCAGATCAGGCGAATTTTGTGGCCAAGACATCAACGTGAGTTCACTATCATGCTCATCAGATCATTCTGATTTGATTCTGGTCTTGTGACAAGAAAATTCATGCTGATAGAAGATGGTATCGCTGTCAGGCAAGGCATCAAGCACGAAGGCACGCAGAGAGTTCGCAATAATGTTTGCGTACTCCACATCCGTCACAGTGCCTTCGTTTACTACCACAGATCTCATGCAAGCACTACTGAATGTCCTCCATAGAACAAGACCAATACTACCACCACAAGCCTTCGTATGTGGCGCGATGCATTTTGCGAGCAGCCGCTAGCTTCGACGACAACGTATCATAACATAATCGTCGATTTGGTGTTACAAGAAATGTGATTCATCTGGCCATTTGGCGCTATTTCATTGATCCACGGTCGAACTGCAGTGATCGCATGCCCACTGCTATCTTAACTGATAAATTTTCTGTACAGAAACACCCCAAGTTGCAAGATTCCGTTTTTATTTAATTGATGATTGGTTTCGGATTGCCTGAAACCATTTCCAGATCTTCCAGACAGACAAAGCAGTATCTTCTCAAATAGCATATGAACCATGTCAAGATTATATACATACGTATAAGAAAGTCAAGTTTAACCATGAATAGTGACACAACAAATAAGACATATGTGTCTGCTCCGTCACTGTTCACGGGTAAACTTGACTTTCCTATACGCATGTATATAATCTTGACAAAGTTCATACGCTGTTTCAGAAAATTCTGCTTCATCTGTCTGGATGATCTGAAACGGTTTCAGGTAACCCGAAAATAGTCATGAATTAAATAAAAAGTGAATCATGCAGTTTCAGCTGCTTCTACATCGAAATGGTTAACAAAAGTTCCTGACGTGCAATTAATCGAGCACGCTGGAAATCCGTAACTGACAAAGTCGTTGAGTCAACGAGGGAACAAGTAGTGGACCTCTGCTTGTAGCCCTACGTTCAATTATGTGCGCTGAACCGTGTAATCAGGAACACTTGCGGCTGCACCCTCACTGTGCTCTGTCCTCCAATCTGACACATATCACCGCATATCCTGTTTAAGGAGCGAGCAAGCCTCCGACAAGTGCTGGGATCGATCATACTTTCAATAATAAGCGTAGGTGAACTACCGAGTCAAGAGGTTCTCGGAAATCATGAAATACTGCATCTACCTGTCTGCCTCTATCCGTGGTTTACAGGATGTCATGTGAGAAAAGTGCGAGCTGGATTTCACACTGTCGATGATTTCGGAATCAATGCTGTTTGGCATGGACGTCATTCTGTTCCAGATACATCAGTACGTTTGAGCTCAGAGTATGTTCCAAGATTCTACAACAAATGAATCTCAGGGATATTGGAGGCTAGTTTTGTGCTTCGCTTCTGTTTTCCTTTTTGTAGATGAGTATGACGCCATTTCCAGGGGCAGATGTGGACTCTGACCACAATCTATTGGTTATGACCTGTAGATTAAAGCTGAAGAAACTGCAAAAATGTGGGAAATTAAGGAGATGGAACCTGGATAAACTGAAAGAACCAGAGGTTGTACAGAGTTTCAGGGAGAGCATAAGGGAACAATTGACAGGAATAGGGGAAAGAAATACAGTAGAAGAAGAATGGGTAGCTCTGAGGGATGAAGTAGTGAAGGCAGCAGAGGATAAAGTAGGTAAAAAGACGAGGGCTGCTAGAAATCCTTGGGTAACAGAAGAAATATTGAATTTAATTGATGAAAGGAGAAAATATAAAAATGCAGTAAATGAAGCAGGCAAAAAGGAATACAAACGTCTCAAAAATGAGATCGACAGGAAGTGCAAAATTGCTAAACAGGGATGGCTAGAGGACAAATGTAAGGATGTAGAAGCTTATCTCACTAGGGATGAGATAGATACTGCCTACAGGAAAATTAAAGAGACCTTTGGAAAGAAGAGAACCACGTGAATGAATATCACGAGCTCAGATGGCAGCCCAGTTCTAAGCAAAGAAGGGAAGGCAGAAAGGTGGAAGGAGTATATAGAACGTTTATACAAGGGTGATGTACTTGAGGACAATATTATGGAAATGGAAGAGGATGTAGATGAAGACGAAATGGGAGATACGATACTGCGTGAAGAGTTTGACAGAGCACTGAAAAACCTGAGTCGAAACAAGGCCCCCGGAGTAGACAACATTCCATTAGAACTACTGACGGCCTTGGGAGAGCCAGTCATGACAAAACTCTACTATGTGGTGAGCAAGATGTATGAGACAGGCGAAATACCCTCAGACTTCAAGAAGAATATAATAATTCTAATCCCAAAGAAAGCAGGTGCTGACAGAGGTGAAAATTACCGAACTATCAGTTTAAGAAGTCACAGCTGCAAAATACTAACGCGAATTCTTTACAGACGAATGGAAAAACTAGTAGAAGCCGACCTCTGGGAAGATCAGTTTGGATTCCGTAGAAATACTGGAACACGTGAGGCAATACTGACCTTACGACTTATCTTAGAAGAAAGATTAAGAAAAGGCAAACCTACGTTTCTAGCATTTGTAGACTTAGAGAAAGCTTTTGACAATGTTGACTGGAATACTCTCTTTCAAATTCTAAAGGTGGCAGGGGTAAAATACATGGAGCGAAAGGCTATTTATAATTTGTACAGAAACCAGATGGCAGTAATAAGAGTCGAGGGGCATGAAAGGGAAGCAGTGGTTGGGAAAGGAGTGAGACAGGGTTGTAGCCTCTCCCCGATGTTATTCAATCTGTATATTGAGCAAGCAGTAAAGGAAACAAAAGAAAAATTTGGAGTAGGTATTAAAATTCATGGAGACGAAGTAAAAACTTTGAGGTTCGCCGATGACATTGTAATTCTGTCAGAGACGGCAAAGGACTTGGAAGAGCAGTTGAACGGAATGGACAGTGTCTTGAAAGGAGGATATAAGATGAACATCAACAAAAGCAAAACGAGGATAATGGAATGTAGTCCAATTAAATCGGGTGATGCTGAGGGAATTAGATTAGGAAATGAGACACTTAAGGTAGTAAAGGAGTTTTGCTATTTGGGGAGCAAAATAACTGATGATGGTCGAAGTAAAGAGGATATAAAATGTAGACTGGCAATGGCAAGGAAAGCGTTTCTGAAGAAGAGAAATTTGTTAACATCGAATATAGATTTATGTATCAGGAAGTCGTTTCTGAAAGTATTTGTTTGGAGTGTAGCCATGTATGGAAGTGAAACATGGACGATAACTAGTTTGGACAAGAAGAGAATAGAAGCTTTCGAAATGTGGTGCTACAGAAGAATACTGAAGATAAGGTGGATAGATCACGTAACTAATGAGGAGGTATTGAATAGGATTGGGGAGAAGAGAAGTTTGTGGCACAACTTGACTAGAAGAAGGGATCGGTTGGTAGGACATGTTTTGAGGCATCAAGGGATCACAAATATAGCATTGGAGGGCAGTGTGGAGAGTAAAAATCGTAGAGGGAGACCGAGAGATGAGTACACTAAGCAGATTCGGAAGGATGTAGGTTGCAGTAGGTACTGGGAGATGAAGAAGCTTGCACAGGATAGAGTAGCATGGAGAGCTGTATCAAACCAGTCTCAGGACTGAAGACAACAACAACAACATATGACGCGAGCTCTCTTCTAAAGACTGGGACGAGTTCTTCTTCGAGGGATTTACAGTAGATTATGATTGTAAGAGAGGCTAACACGATTGTAAGTTTGGAGTAGAATCTGTAAGGGATTCCTGCACCACTGTTCAGTTTTCATGATTTCAGCTGTTTCTCGTAACCACTGACGCTTATACCTGTATCACTCATGCTTCCTGATAAGGGAGAATCAAATAGAAGCAATACTCCTGGACAGTATTCCACATCATTGTCGTTATTGTCAAGTACAGTAACATGAGGATTATAAAACTATATAACAAGTACGATTTGCTTTAATTAGATAGGTTATTCATCACAAAATAACGTACGTAACAAAAACGAAAAATTAGGCTGACATTGCATAGCGGTTTTTCATATTAGGACAGAATACGCACCATCAAAGAAGGAAAAACAAGGTAAAGCGTTAAAACAACTAGAACCTGTGCCACATGCATATGTAAGATGACATATCCTACAACGTTATGTCCACAATTGGCATTCTTCGTCTTCTTCCGGCAGCAGGCTCTTTTGTTCACGGTGCTGGTCATCAGCGAGGCTCAGCGGCTCACTGCGGGCATACAAAGCGTGTCCGTTGCGCAGGGAGTCGGAGTTCAGTTCGGTGCTGACGTTGCTGGTTGGCAGTTCCAAGGAATACACGGCGCAAATTTCGAAGTTTCCTGGTTGGGCGCAAATTTCACTGAGTGCACTTTTCATATATGCGTTTTGAAAAATGTTCAAATGTGTGTGAAATCTTATGGGACTTAACTGCTGAGGTCACCAGTCCCTAAGCTTACACATTACTTAACGTAAATTATTCTAAGGACAAACACACACACCCATTCCCGATGGAGGACTCGAACCTTCGCCAGGACCAGCCGCACAGTCCATGACTTCAGCGCCTAAGACCGCTCGGCTAATCCCGCGCGGCTGCGTTTTGAAGATCGAAACTCGAAAAATAGCCATTTTCAGACACATGTTGTAATGAACTTTTTTTATACTGTCTGCTTATGGGAAACACATAACTGAAAATACGTCCTCTATATTCTCTTTGTTTGCTAATATCATGTTCCTATGGTTTCTCCTTGCAATAGTTTCTCTTGTGTGTTTGTATCAAAATTTTTCGAATGCCTCAATCTGTTAAGTGTTTATCTCTACCACAAAATACTACGCAGTTTGAAATTTATACCAGCATAAGTTGCAAAATATTTTCATTTACTTTCCTACATTCCTGCCTAGCCAAGTCGTAAACCCATAATTTCTGTTTTGTAATTGTCAAAAATGTTCAACTGTGTGTGAAATCTTATGGGACTTAACTGCTAAGGTCATCAGTCCCTAAGCTTACACACTACTTAACCTAAATTATCCTAAGGACAAACACACACACCCATGCCCGAGGGAGTACTCGAAACTCCGCCGGGACCAGCCGTCTAATTGTCACTTCTTTGTTACATTTTCTCCACACGCAACAGTTTTGTACAGGGTGATTATACTTGCAATTAAAGTTCCATGTTCAGAACGCTGTCAAAAAAGAACCGCTACTAACGAGGACGTCATGTTTGATCGCAATATTACCGAAGACGGGGGAACCGTTGTAGAAACAAAAAAAATTAATGATATTTTCCCAGTAGGTGGCGCTGGCAGTGTCAAAACGTAAACAGATTCGGCTAAAAATGACAAATGAATTATAATGCGACGACTGTGGTGTGAGCTACACATCAAACCAACAGTTATGTGCAATATGCATGATCGCCCAAGTTTGGCACTCATCTTTTATGGGACTATTCGTCAGAAAGTCCATCCACCACGGCAAGGTCGTACCACATTTGATGAGAAAAATCTGTTTTTAGTTGCCCTAGGTCCAAAAACCGCATAAAAAGCAAGAATACTATCACTTTTTAACTCCCCAGAGGGCAAAAACCGCATAAAAAGCATACATGAAATCGGTTTTCAACCGCTGTGTGACTGGCGCATTTTCAATATGTTGTCCACCGTTTTCTGCCATAACTTGAGATAGAGAAACAGTATGTTCCACAATGTGTTGCGCAATGCGTGCCTTCAGTTCAGCTGAGCTTGCAGTCGGAGCATTGAACACAGTATCTGTCAGATGACCCCAAGGCCAGAGGTCACACGGTTGAAGTTCAGGTGGTCTGCACGACCAGACTGTAGGGAAATGGCGGCTGATAATTCTAGCATTTCCAAAATACCTCTACAGCAGCTGCTTCACTGGCTGCCCAATGGCCGGAGTTGCACTGTCTCGAATAAAAATGATCCTACCCTAACATCCCAGCTGTTGAAGGGCTGGACTGACGTTGTAAGCAAACGTGTCACCTCAGTTACCGCTGACGGTACAAATAACCCAGCCCGCATGACTCATCTCTTCGAAAAAATACGGCCCTACGATAAACTATGCCATCAATCAGCACCACTCACCTTTACAAAATGAAGCGGTACTGGTTGATGTGCGAGCGGATTTTCCGTTGCCCACATTCAGTAGTTCTGTGTATTACCTTATCCGGGAGATGGAACTGAACTTCGTCTGTCCACAGAACTTTCCACTGTTATTCGTTGTTCACTTCCATGGAAGGAAGAAATTCTAGACCAAGTGTTTCTCGTACGGACAGGTGAGCATGAAGCGCTTTCTGAACTTCAGTAATTATACAGGGTGTAGATTAATAAAACCGACAAACTACACAGACTGATTCCTGACTGTAAATGGAGGAAAGAAGATTCTATGAACATGTGTCACGAACGTGCAATGACAAGAAATCATCTCCGAACAGAGTACAAAGCTGCATCGCATCCAAGTCACAACAGATGTCTAAAATGGGCTCCATGGGATAACAGGTGACAGGGATAGTAGCGGTTGTAATGTCGGATACAGATAATTTGACTTGAAACATGTTGGCGGGCCGCTTGTCTGGAGCCTCTAATAGGTTTCGCTCAATATACTCTAGACTCCTGTTCTCCAAATCTGGTCTACGCACATTCCGCCGCCTCCCTGTCCAAAATGACTTGAGATATAGTGTGATGTGGTCTGTGTCTGTGAGGGTACTTGATTCGGAATAGCCGTGCTGCCTCTCGACCGTTTCCATCTGCTTGGCCGTACACAACCACTTGTTCCCGACATGAGTATCGGACCACTCCGCTGTTTACAGTATGCTGCGTCAATCACACAGACTGCAATACACAAGAAACGCACGGCACGTGGTCAGAGGAACTGCCATTCGTCAGTGCCATCTACCGTGGCAATGATGCATTTCCGGACACATGTGTATGGGACCTTTCTTCCTCCATTTCCAGTCAGGTATTCATTACTGCAGTTCGTCGGTTTTATTAATGTTCACCATGTATATGGACAGCAATGCAGGGGGTTTCCTAAAATTTTATGCTCCGTGCTCACAGGCACGTCCTAAGTTCGGACAAATCGCCTTTCACTGCACGATAGGCATCTGACCAACGCCTTTTTCCCTACCCTTGAGTGTACTGAACTTCTGCACAGCTACTGACGCATGCTCAACGTTCCTTTAAAGAAGCCTTACCAACAGCCCGTGATTCTGCATTGAGGCAGTTACGCCGAGCGTCTCAGACGCCAACTGAAGTGCAGCCGTTCACTCAGAGTCTTTCTGCATATTCTGCCGCTTACATCACCATCTATACTTAAAATTTTCGTTAAATTACCTTTTTTCCCATAACGTTTCCCCCATCTTTGATAATATTCTGTTCAAATTTGACATCACTCACAGCAGCGCGTTTTTAATTTTTTTTACAGGATTTTGAAATTGGAACTTTAATTATAATCGTGCTCGTATATCATGATCTCTTAACATTTAACACAAAGGTTTAAACAAAGTTAAATATCAAGAATTGTTGCCGGCCGAGGTGGCCGAGCGGTTCTAGGCACTACAATCTGGAACCGGTCGCGGCTTCGATTCCTGCCTCGGTCATGGATGTGTGTGATGTCCTTGGGTTAGTTAGGCGTAAGTAGTTCTAAGTTCTAGGGGACTAATGACCACAGCAGTTGAGTCTCATAGTGCTCATAGCCATTTGAACCATTTTGGCCAGCCGGAGTGGCCGTGCGGTTCTAGACGCTACAGTCTGGAGCCGAACGACCGCTAAGGTCGCAGGTTCGAATCCTACCTCGGGCATGGGTGTGCGTGATGTCCTTAGGTTAGTTAGGTTTAAGTAGTTCTAAGTTCTAGGGGACTGATGAACTCAGATGTTACGTTCCATAGTGCTCAGAGCCATTTGATCCATTTGAAGGAAAGGAGAAAAAAAAATACACACAGACGTACTAAACTACACTAACTGAAAGTTGTTTGTAGTAGTGAAATACGTCTAGATGATAAATGATGATAGCTTTGCATTAAAAAACAATTTTTCCCAGACATTCATCTCAGATTTTTATGAGTTTAGGATTCGACTCCATATGAGAAACAGCTTAGAGAAATAAGTAACGATGCTATGATGCACGCCACCGAAGTGGCAACAAGTCCAAAGGCTTGGTACAGCCTAACATTCACGTGATACTTATTTCAAATGATCTCAGTGGCAGCTGTTACGAAACGTGTACACCGTTGTCTGAATGTCGCGCCTCTGTAGTCGACCGGTATGTGAGGGGGGTAGTTGTAAAGTTCTAATTACCGCCACGGAAATCTCTACCTCTGCCACGAAATTTTGCGACGGTGTTAGTCTTCACTGCATATTCACCCCTCAAAGCGATACATATTTCCTAACGAGGGATGAGTTGGCCGACACCTTAACTTAAATAGTCTGCATTTTAGTTGTCCAAGGAAGGTATCACATCTTCGCGAATCTGGAAATACCTGTCTTGCGGCACTTTCATCGTGTACCGGGCATTGTCAGGACAATTAGGGGGGCGGGGTTGATGCAAAATCCAATAGGCGTGGCCCAAACGAGCGTCTTGTGTGACTGTATACGTGAAATGTATTCGCAGTTGTCAATAGGGGCAACCATAAGCTGTATAATGAAATGACGAAATGAAAATTTGTGCCGGACCGGGACTCGAACCCGGATTTCACGCTTATAGCCAGCAGTCGCCTTTCCGTGTGGCACGACTCAGTGACAGATACAAACGTTCATACGTCATCAACCATGTATTTACAACCTCTACTCATTCATACATTATGCACATTCCCTTCAGGGGAGACATTTTACTTGGAAGTTTTTGCCCGGTGTCGGTAGATAAATAAGATATTGCAGTGCCTCTGTTATTCCGAAATACGATGCAGTGATCCTTCGGACATGCATACACGCCTGTTCAAAGGAACATTGAATCGTAATTCGGAATAACACAGGCACTGCAATATCGTACGTGTTGTAAGTAGGCTGTTTAGTTTTTTATGTTGGTAACGCCACGTAGCGCTCTGTATGAAAATCACTGACTGTGCTGTGTGAAATCTGTGCCTGGTTGGCATTGCTGGAATATTTGGTAATGTAGTGTTGGGCAGTTGGATGTGAACAGCGCGTAGCGTTGCGCAGTTGGAAGTGAGCCGCCAACAGTGGTGGATGTGGGGAGAGGAATAGCAGTTTTGAGAGCGGATGATCTGGACGTGTGTCCATCAGAAAAAGGAAATTTGTAAGACTGGATGTCATATATGATGACTTTTGAACACTATTAAGGTTAATACATTCTTTGTTCTCCATCAAAATCTTTCATTTGCTAACTATGCCTATCAGTAGTTAGTGCCTTCAGTAGTTTTATTTAGCTCGCTGTATTGCAGTAGTTTGAGTAACGAAGATTTTTTTAGGGTAAGTGATTCATGTAAGGTATAGGTTATTGTTAGTCAGGGCCATTCTTTTGTAGGGATTATTGAAAATCAGATCGCGTTGCGCTAAAAAAATATTGTGTGTCAGTTTAGTGTTGATCAGAATAAGTAAAGAGAGAAATGTCTGAGTACGTACAGTTTTGTTCAGCTGTTTGAAAATCAAATAATGTAGAGGTTTTCCAGCACAAGTAATACACTGTTTTCCAAAGAGGGTGTCTGTGTTGCGTGCAGAGCGAGCAAGAGAGCAAAATATGCATCGGACAGCATCATCCAGCAATTCGTGTTGGTAGCCTCTTCATGGGATTTCGTTGGTATGTTCCTGCGATGGTTTGCCTCTTATAAGCGCCACATCCTGGCACCAAAAAAGAAACAAAAAAAGTAAAGGCAGCGTCACCTTTCCCGATGGAGGGACGGGCCTCCGCTGTTGTCGGTTGTGGTGAATCCACGTGTTTCCACTGCCTGCTTTGCTCCTTCGTCTAGGGATGATAGTCGTCTATGGTGATTAGGCGGTTCATCTGGATAGACCTGCCGCAGTTACCCCGTTTCTGACTCTGCTAGGCTGCCTTTTTGAGTTGGTGGGAGCTGCGACCTACGTCATACACAAAATGTCGTTCAAGAGGAACAAAAATGATGCATGATTCGCACTTTTTATGAGGTGCGTTCAATATGTAACGCAACGCATTTTTTTCTTGCTCAGTTTCGATTGAAAATAGCGGAATTTGTTGTGGGATATCGCGGCGTATTCATGCTGCAGCCTCTATAATTTCACGAAGTTCCCATAGGTGGCGGTATATAGCCTTCAAAAACGCATCTGTAATAGAGCTGCGCTCCAAGCAGAGAGTTCTCATGTAGTTTCTTTTGCCGGAAAACCAGGGCATCGAAGATATATGTAGGTACCTGCAGAACAAAAGCACGGTGAGTCGTTGGGCGAGGCGTTTGTAATCATCGCAGCAAGGTCACGAAAAATCTTTCCGATCTCCCTCATGCTGGCCAGCCGCACAGTGACTATTGCAATGTTGAAACGTGCACACACTCTCATTCGATGTGATAGATGGATCTGAAACAAACACGTTGCTGCTCAACTACGCTGCTCTGTTGGTCATTGTGACGGTCTTCGAGACTCTGAAGGGGTAATTCTGCTTGATATCCTACGCCAAGGTGCAGCTATCGACTCGGAACTGAGGAAACGACTTCAGCGTGTTCGACGCCACAAAAACGCGAGTGAAATTCTCGTTCTCCACGACGAAGCAGGGCCTCAAACAAGCCCGTGCAGCCGTCAGGAGCTCTCAAAACTTCACTGGGCTGTTCATCCTTATCCACTATACAGTCCAGCTCTAGCACGTTCCGACTTCTATCTCTGTGATCCAATCAAGGATGCACCCCACGGGAACAGTTCGCGGATGACGGGGAAGATATTGATGCAGCAAGACATTGTTAGCCGGCCGCTGTGGCCGAGCAGTTCTACGCGATTCAGTCTGGAACCGCGCTGCTGCTACGGTCGCAGGTTCGAATCCTGTCTCGGACATGGATTTGTGTGTTGTCCCTAGATTAGTTAGGTTTAAGTAGTTCTAAGTCTAGGGGACTGATGACCTCAGATGTTAAGTCCCATAGTGCACAGAGCCATTTGAGCCAAGACGGCGACCAGTAAAGTGGTACCACGCGGAAATTCAGGCCGTCGCATTGAACGGTTATGTACCCAAAAGAGTTGGAAATTACCCGATGTCTTGGAATCCTGAATAAAACCAACCTGTTTCCAGAAAAAAAGTGTTCCATTACTTATTGAACAGCCTTCTATTCTATTACCTCGTTTCTGATACGGTGGTTTTCACCCACCAAGGCTTCCTCTTTTCTTCGACATGAGCTCTGCTCTTTGTTTTTCGTTATTTAGACTTGTTTGCCCACATTTGACGCGTCTGTGCCAACTAATCACTGTGTCTTATGACAAGCACTCTTGCCGTACACTTCCACCAAATCGGTAACGAACATTGTAGAATTATTCTCTTTTAAACGCAGATAACAAAGTATTGCACGATACTCCATTTTGTCAATGATTTGCGACACTGTTTTCAATCTTCTACACCTACATGTACATCCATACTCCGCAATCCAACTGACGGTGTGTGGTGGAGGGTACCTTGTGTACCTCTATCGGTTCTCCCTTCTATTCCAGTCTCGTACTGTTCGTGGAAAGAAAGATTGTCGGTATGCCTCTGTGTGGTATCTAATCTCTCTGATTTTATCCTCATGGTCTCTTCACGAAATATACATTGGAGGGAGCAATATACTGCTTGACTCTTCGGTGAAGGTATGTTCTCGGAACTTTAACAAAAGCCCGTACCGAGCTACTGAGCGTCTCTCCTGCAGAGTCTTCCACTGGAGTTTATCTATCATCTCCGTAACGCTTTTGCGATTACTAAATGATCCTCTAAGGAAGCGCGCTGCTCTCCGTTGGATCTTCTCTATCTCTTCTGTCAACCCTATCTGGTACGGATCTCACACTGCTGAGCAGTATTGAAGCAGTGGGAGAACAAGTGTACTGTAACCTACTTCCTTTGTTTTCAGAATGCATTTCCTTAGGATTCTTCCAATGAATCTCAGTTTGGCATCTGCTTTACCAACGACCAAATTTATATGGTCATTCCATTTTAAATCACTCCTAATGCCTACTCCCAGATAATTTATGGAGTTAACTGCTTCCAGTTGCTGACCTGATATATTGTATCTAAATGATAAGGGATCTTTCGTGCTGTGTATTCGCACCACATTACACTCGTCTACATTGAGATTCAAATGCCATTCCCTGCACCGTTCGTCAATTCGCTGCAGATCCTCCTGCATTTCAGTACAATTTTCCATTGTTACAACCTCTCAATATACCACAGCATCATCAGCAAAAAGCCTCAATGAACTTCCGATGTCATTCACAAGGTCATTTATGTATATTATGAATAGCAACGATCCTACGACATTCCCCTGCGGCACACCTGAAATCACTCATACTTCGAAAGACTTCTCTCCATTGAGAATGACATGCTGCGTTCTGTTATCTAGGAAGTCTTCAATCCAATCACACAATTCGTCTGATAGTCCATATGCTCTTACTTTGTTTATTAAACGACTGTGGGGAACTCTATCAAACGCCTTGTGGAAGTAAAGAAACACGGCAACTACCTGTGAACCCGTTTCTTTGGCCCTCTGAGTCTCGTGGACGAATAGCGCGAGCTAGGTTTCACACGATCGTCTTTCTTGAAACCCATGCTGATTCCTACAGAGTAGATTTCTAGTCTCCAGAAAAGTCGTTATACTCGGACGTAATAAGTGTTCCAAAATTATACAACTCATCGACGTTAGAGATATAGGTCTGTAGTTCTGCACATCTGTTCGACGTCCCTTCTTGAAAACGGGGATGATCTGCGCCATTTTCCAGTCTTTTGGAACGCTACGCTCTTCTAGAGACCTATGGTACACCGCTGCAAGAATGGGGGCAATTTCCCTCGCGTACTCTGTAAAATCGAACTGGTATCCCATCAGGTCCAGCGGCCTTTCCTCTTTTGAGAGATTTTAATTGGTTTTTCTATCCCTCTGTCATCTATTTCTCTATCTACCATTTTGTCATCTGTGCGACAATCTAGAGAAGGAACTACAGTGGAGTCTTCTCTGTGAAACAGCTTTGGAAAAATACATTTAGTATTTCGGCCTTTAGTCTGTCGTCCTCTGTTTCAGTAATATTTTGGTCATAGAGTGTCTGGACATTTTGTTTTGATCCACCTACCGCTTTGACATGAGACCAAAATTTCTTAGGATTTTCTGTCAAGTCAGTACATAGAACTTTCCTTTCGAATTCGTTGAACGCCTCTCGCATAGCCCTCCTCACACTACATTTCGCTTATTGTAATTTTTGTTTGCCTGCAAGGATTTGGCTATGTTTGCTGTGAAGTTTCCTTTGCTTCCGTAGCAGATTTCTAACTCGGTTGTTGTTCACTGCGGCATTGTGGCGCTGGTACTTCAATCTTTACCAACTTTGCAGATATGTACCTGCAGGCATTAAAACAGCTCGTACTGTGTCGATCACTTCGCTCCCCGTGTCACTTTCCATTCCTGTGCTAACCCAGTCTGAACAGACTTTACGGCAATGCGACCTTGCTCCGCTCGCGACGTCTTGACGCCGACAGCTGCTCTGGTTCCTTGTTATTTCCGGAAACAGAAAAATAAAGCGACACTACAATCTTATCGCCGGTTGAGCGTATCCGCTATACATAGCGTAGTAGGCTGACGCCACGAGCGCCTTCCGCTGTAGCAACGCATCCTCCGCTGCTTGAACTCGGTGGCACCTGCGGAGACCGTCCGTAAAGCCGTCGGCACACAAACTGTGAATCCGAAAGTTGAGCGTTGAGCGTGCCGAGTTTCTGTCTTCACAGCGTGGAATAGCACGCTCGGGAGTCTTTCCGAACGTGCAGAGCAATATCTGGCATGTCAGATATTTTGAGCGTGCGTCTGAGCGTTGACCAATGAGATGGCACAACGCCACCTACGTCACACGCACTCCGTCTCCCTTCAGTACAGAGTTGTAAGGCGCCATATTGGCATTCATTTCAAGCCTATATGTATATATTCCATTTCTGAGCACCAGCAAATTGAGAATCACTGGAAAACTCGTTGTTAGCTGTGATTCGATCCAATAAAATAATGAGAAACATCATAATCGAAGCCAAAGAATTATTGTAACATGTGTATTATGAGAGTAGGCTATTTGAAGCCAGCGACACACTGAAGATCTACCCAAAACGCATTGTTCTTGGTACAATTTGTTATAATTAAACTTCAGTTAGTAACATATCTACGATTAAGGTTTCCTGCATAAGATGAGATACTATGATTGGTAACACCTGCAGTATGTTATTACTGTAGCGTAGTGACTGGCGTCACTGCTTCCTGAATATTATTTTGATGGGGCGGTTGTTCGTGTCTTTCCACTTCCAAATTTTTTTCCTAACATTCGCGTTTTTATTGGGTTCTGAAACTTTATTATTAGTTTCATATAAGTATATACTATAATATTTGATGTTATGTGAATAAAAGTTCACCTTTTCTTGAGGGGTGACTTTGTTCGATTGGCTTAATCTATAGGACAGCTTGCGCTACTTGTATAAAGATATTTTTCTCGTTTTTCTTTTACGCTTCGTAATTCCGAAATCAGATACTGGATTGTAAGGCGTACCCAGGAGCAGATATAAACTCAGATCACAATATAGTAGTGATGAAGAGTAGGCTGAAGTTCAAGACATTAGTCAGGAAGAATCAATACGCAAAGAAGTGGGATACGGAAATTCTAAGGAATGACGAGATACGTTTGAAGTTCTCTAACGCTATAGATACAGCAATAAGGAATAGAGCAGTAGGCAGCACAGTTGAAGAGGAATGGACAGCTCTAAAAAGGGCCATCACAGAAGTTGGGAAGGAAAACATAGGTACAAAGAAGGTAGCTGCCAAGAAACCATGGATAACAGAAGAAATACTTCAGTTGATTGGTGAAAGGAGGAAGTACAAACATGTTTCGGGAAAATCAGGAATACAGAAATACAAGTCGCTGAGGAATGAAATAAATACGAAGTGCAGGGAAGCTAAGACGAAATGGCTGCACGAAATATGTGAAGACATCGAAAAAGATATGACTGTCGGAAGGACAGACTCAGCATACCGGAAAGTCAAAACAACCTTTGGTGACATTAAAAGCAACGGTGGTAACATTAAGAGTGCAACGGGAATTCCACTGTTAAATGCAGAGGAGAGAGCAGATAGGTGGAAAGAATACATTGTAGGCCTCTATGAGGGTGAAGATTTGTCTGATGTGATAGAAGAAGAAACAGGTGTCGATTTAGAAGAGATAGGGGATCCAGTATTAGAATCGGAATTTAAAAGAGCTTTGGAGGACTTACGGTCAAATAAGGCAGAAGGGATAGATAACATTCCATCAGAATTTCTAAAATCATTAGGGGAAGCGGCAACAAAACGACTATTCACGTTGGTATGTAGAATATATGAGTCTGGCGACATACCATTGGACTTTCGGAAAAGCATCATCCACACAATTCCAAAGACGGCAAGAGCTGACAAGTGCGAGAATTATCGCACAATCAGCTTAACAGCTCATGCATCGAAGCTGCTTACAAGAATAATATACAGAAGAATGGAAAAGAAAATTGAGAATGCGCTAGGTGACGATCAGTTTGGCTTTAGGAAAAGTAAGGCACGAGAGAGGCAATTCTGACGTTACGGCTAATAATGGAATCAAGGCTGAAGAAAAATCAAGACACGTTCATAGGATTTGTCGATCTGGAAAAAGCGTTCGACAATATAAAATGGTGCAAGCTGTTCGAGATTCTGAAAAAAGTAGGGGTAAGGTATAGGGAGAGACGGGTCATATACAATATATACAACAACCAAGAGGGAATAATAAGAGTGGACGATCGAGAACGAAGTGCTGGTATTAAGAAGGGTGTAAGACAAGGCTGTAGCCTTTCGCCCCTACTCTTCAATCTGTACATCGAGGAAGTAATGATGGAAATAAAAGAAAGGTTCAGGAGTAGAATTAAAATACAAGGCGAAAGGATATCAATGATACGATTCGCTGATGACATTGCTATCCTGAGTGAAAGTGAAGAAGAATTAAATGATCTGCTGAACGGGATGAACAGTCTAATGAGTACACAGTATGGTCTGAGAGTAAATCGGAGAAAGACGAAGGTAATGAGAAGTAGTAGAAATGAGAACAGCGAGAATCTTAAGATCAGGACCTATGGTCACGAAGTGAATGAAGTTAAGGAATTCTGCTACCTAGGCAGTAAAATAACCAATGACGGACGGAGCAAGGAGGACATCAAAAGCAGACTCGCTCTGGCAAAAAAGGCATTTCTGGCCAAGAGATGTCTACTAATATCAAATACCGGCCTTAATTTGAGGAAGAAATTTCTGAGGATGTACGTCTGGAGTACATCATTCTATGGTAGTGAAGCATGGACTGTGGGAAAACCAGAACGGAAGAGATTCGAAGCATTTGAGATGTGGTGCTATAGACGAATGTTGAAAATTAGGTGGACTGATAAGGTAAGGAATAAGGAGGTTCTACGCAGAATCGGAAAGGAAAGGAATATGTGGAAAACACTGATAAGGAGAAGGGACAGGATGATAGGACATCTGCTGAGACATGAAGGAATGACTTCCATGGTACTAGAGGGAGCTGTAGAGGGCAAAAACTGTAGAGGAAGACAGATATTGGAATACGTCAAGCAAATAATTGAGGACGTAGGTTGCAAGTGCTACTCTGAGATGAAGAGGTTAGCACAGGGGAGGAATTCGTGGCGGGCCGCATCAAACCAGTCAGTAGACGGATGACCCAAAAAAATAAAAATAAAAATAAAAATAAAAAAAATTTTTTTTTTTAAAAAATCACATGTTGCAGAGATTCTGCTACTGAGTAGGAACAGTGATCAAGTAAGACTGACCTTGGGATTTTACTAAAATGTGTGGATTACGAAATAATGTGTATCTTATGCGGAGAAGTATTCCAAATTTGTAAAGGGTCTTTTATAAGCCTGTGTCCTTATTGATTGGACATGGTACTTTCCTTTTCGTGGACGATGAAGAAAATGTGCGTTTTAATAGACCTAACGTGGGATATTTACGCGCGCCCGTTGAGTAAACAGTGTGATTTACGAACTAGAAACATCCCTCAACTGCCGCTGGAGTGCGTTGCAGTCGCACATACCACGCTGGGGCCCACGTACCGTATGCACAAGCCGCATCGATCCTGAGCGTTCAGCAGCACGTTGAACTTGGCACGTCCCGTGTGCCGACGGCTTAAGGATGCGCGTAGGTAATGAGCCGGGCCCGCCTAGCCCCTGGGCGGGTCTTCTAGACCACTCGGAACCGGTTGCTGGGGTCCACTGCCCAGGAAAAGCACACCGGAGTTCACTGGCACTATTCCCGCCAAGGGCATGCGCGACTTTCTTTTGTTGAGCTGTTGCATCACGGCGTGCGCTAGCTACGCACTAGTTTCCAGAAAGCGGAGAAAACAGCGGCTACAGGAAGCGACGATATGGTTTTATCGTGGCGTGCAGCGGCAGCGTGTAAGCGAGTAGCGGGCAAGGACAACGGACGACCGCGGCGCTTCCCGCGCTGCAGCTGTTCTGCTGACGTCACACGGCCAGCGACTCAAGGCCGATAGAGAGCATCGCGTCTTTATCTTTATTTTCATATTTAAATCCTGTTATTTTTGTAGCTGAAATCATTAAAGCCCGAATGTTGCATGTTGTTCTGGTCTTCAGTTCAAAGTCCGGTTTGATGCAGTTCTCCATGCTCAACTATCCTGTGCGAGCCTCTTCAGCTCCGAATAACTACTGAAACCTACGTCTTTCTGAATCTGCTTACTGTATTCTGCTCTTTGTATCCCTCTACAATTTTTACCTCCACACTTCCCTCCAATACAACACTACTGGCCAATAAAATCGCTACACCACGAACATGAGGTGCTACAGACGCGAAATTTAACCGACAGGAAGAAGATGCTGTGATATGCAAATGATTAGCTTTTCAGCGCATTCACACGATGCTGGCGCCGGTGGCGACACCTACAACGTGCTGACATGAGGAAAGTTGCCAACCGATTTCTCATACACAAACAGCAGTTGACCAGCGTTGCCTGGTGAAACGTTGTTGTGATGCCTTGTGTAAGGAGGAGAAATGCGTACCATCTCGTTTCCGACTTTGATTAAGGTCGGATTGTAGCCTATCGCGATTTCGGTTTATCGTATCGCGACATTGCTGATTGCGTTGGTCGAGATCCAATGACTGTTAGCAGAATATGGAATCGATGGGTTCAGGAGGGTAATATGGAACGCCGTGTGGGATCCCAACGGCCTCGTATAGCTAGCAGTCGAGATGACAGGCATCTTATCTGCATGGCTGTAACGGATCGTCCAGCCACGTCGCGATCCATGCGTCAACAGATGGCGAGGTTTGCAAGACATCAACCATCTGCGTGTACAGTTCGACGACGTTTGCAGCAGCATGGACTATCAGCTCGGAGACCATGGCTGCGGTTACCCTTGACGTTGCATCACAGACAGAAGCGCCTGCGATGATCTACTCAACGACGAACCTGGGTGCACGAATGGCAAAACGTCATTTTTTCGAATGAATCCCGGTTCTGTTTACAGAATCATGATGGTCGCATCCGTGTTTGGCAACATCGCGGTGAACGCACATTGGAAGCGTGTATTCGTCATCGCCATATTGGCGTATTACCCGGCGTGATGGTATGGGGTGCCATTGGTTACACGTCTCGGTCACTTGTTGTTCGCATTGATGGCACTTTGAACAGTGGACGTTACATTTCAGATGTGTTACGACCCGTGGATCTACCCTTCATTCGACCCCTGTGAAACCCTACATTTCAGCAGGATAATGCACGACCGCACGTTGCAGGTGCTGTACGGGCCTTTCTGGATACACATAATATTCGACTGCTGCCTTGGCCAGCACATTCTCCAGATCTCTCTCCAATTGAAAACGTCTGGTCAATGATGGACGAGCAACTGGCTCGTCACAATACGCCAGTCACTGCTCTTGATGAACTGTGGTGTCATGTTGAAGCTGCATGGCCAGCTGTACCTGTACACGCCATCCAAGCTCTGTTTGACTCAATGCCCAGGCGTATCAAGGCCGTTATTTCGCTCAGAAGTGGTTGTTCTGGGTACTGATTTCTCAGGATCTATGCAGCCAAACTGCGTGAAAATGTAATCACATGTCAGTTCTAGTATAATATATTTGTTCAATGAACATCCTTTTATTATCTGCATTTCTTCTTGGTGTGGCAATTTTAATGGCCAGTAGAGTAAATTGTTGATCCCTTGGTGTCTCAGAATGCGTCCTAGCAATCGATTCCTTATTTTAGTCACTGTCTCCCCAATTCTATTCAGAATTCCCTAATTAGTTACGTGATCTACCAATCTAATCTTCAGCATTCTTCTGCAACATCACATTTCAAATGCCTCTATTCTCTTCTTGCCTCAACTGTTTATTTTGTCCATGTTTCAATTCCATACATGGCTACACACCATATAAATAACCTCAGAAAAAACTTTCTAACACTTAGATCTATAATCGATGTAAACAAGTTTCGCTTCTTCAGAAACTCTTTTCTTGCCATTTCCAATCTAAATTTTATACCCACTATACTTCGGCCATCATCAGTTCCTCTTATTTTGCTGACTAAATAACACAACCTATCTACTAGTTTGTCTCGTTTCCTAATCTAATTTCTTCAGCATCATATGATTTCATTCGACTGCATTTCATTATCATAGTCTTGCTTTTGTTGATGTTTATCTTATATCTTTCTTTCAACGTATTGTCCATTCCATTAAGCTGCTTTTTCAAGTCTTTTGCTGTCTCTGACAGAATTACAACATCATAGGCAACATCATAGGCTGCCTACAGGAAAATTAAAGAGACCTTTGGAGAGAAGAGAACCACGTGTATGAATATCAAGAGCTCAGATGGCAGCCCAGTTCTAAGCAAAGAAGGGAAGGCAGAAAGGTGGAAGGAGTATATAGAAGGCTTATACAAGGGCGATGTACTTGAGGACAATATTATGGAAATAGAAGAGGATGTAGATGAAGACGAAATGGGAGATACGATACTGCGTGAAGAGTTTGACAGAGCACTGAAAGACCTGAGTCGAAACAAGGCCCCCGGAGTAGACAACATTCCGTTAGAACTACTGACGGCCTTGGGAGAGCCAGTCATGACAAAACTCTACCAGCTGGTGAGCAAGATGTATGAGACAGTCGAAATACCCTCAGACTTCAAGAAGAATATAATAATTCCAATCCCAAAGAAAGCAGGTGCTGACAGATGTGAAAATTACCGAACTATCAGTTTAATAAGCCACGGCTGCAAAATACTAACGCGAATTCTTTACAGACGAATGGAAAAACTGGTAGATGCAGACCTCGGGGAGGATCAGTTTGGATTCCGTCGAAATGTTGGAAGACGTGAGGCAATACTGACCTTACGACTTATCTTAGAAGAAAGATTAAGAAAAGGCAAACCTACGTTTCTAGCATTTGTAGACTTAGAGAAAGCTTTTGACAATGTTGACTGGAATACTCTTTTTCAAATTCTAAAGGTGGCAGGGGTAAAATACAGGGAGCGAAAGGCTATTTATAATTTGTACAGAAACCAGATGGCAGTAATAAGAGTCGAGGGGCATGAAAGGGAAGCAGTGGTTGGGAAAGGAGTGAGACAGGGTTGTAGCCTCTCCCCGATGTTATTCAATCTGTATATTGAGCAAGCAGTAAAGGAAACAAAAGAAAAATTTGGAGTAGGTATTAAAATTCATGGAGACGAAGTAAAAACTTTGAGGTTCGCCGATGACATTGTAATTCTGTCAGAGACGGCAAAGGACTTGGAAGAGCAGTTGAACGGAATGGACAGTGTCTTGAAAGGAGGATATAAGATGAACATTAACAAAAGCAAAACGAGGATAATGGAATGTAGTCAAATTAAATCGGGTGATGCTGAGGGAATTAGATTAGGAAATGAGACACTTAAAGTAGTAAAGGAGTTTTGCTATTTAGGAAGTAAAATAACTGATGATGGTCGAAGTAGAAAGGATATAAAATGTAGACCGGCAATGGCAAGGAAAGCGTTTCTGAAGAAGAGAAATTTGTTAACATCGAATATAGATTTATGTATCAGGAAGTCGTTTCTGAAAGTATTTGTTTGGAGTGTAGCCATGTATGGAAGTGAAACATGGACGATAACTAGTTTGGACCAGAAGAGAATAGAAGCTTTCGAAATGTGGTGCTACAGAAGAATACTGAAGATAAGGTGGATAGATCACGTAACTAATGAGGAGGTATTGAATAGGATTGGGGAGAAGAGAAGTTTGTGGCACAACTTGACTAGAAGAAGGGATCGGTTGGTAGGACATGTTTTGAGGCATCAAGGGATCACAAATTTAGCATTGGAGGGCAGCGTGGAGGGTAAAAATCGTAGAGGGAGACCGAGAGATGAGTACACTAAGCAGATTCAGAAGGATGTAGGTTGTAGTAGGTACTGGGAGATGAAGCAGCTTGCACAGGATAGAGTAGCATGGAGAGCTGCATCAAACCAGCCTCAGGACTGAAGACAACAACAACTACAACAACAGGCAACCGTCAAAGTTTTTATTTCTTCTCCCTGAGCTTTAATTACTACTCCAAATTTTTTTTTGGTTTCCTTTATTGCTTGCTCAATGTACAGATTGAATAACATCGGCGATATGCTACAACCCTGTCTCATTGTCTTCTCAACCACTGCATCCGTTTCAGCCCCTCGAGTCTTAAGACGTCTGTCTTGTTTCTGTACAAATTGTAAATGGCCTTTCACTCCCTGTGATTTGCCCCCACTGCCTCCAAGACTTCAAAGAGAGCATTCCAGTCAACATTGTCAAAAGCTTTCCCTAAGTCTGCAAATGCTATAAATGTAGGTTTGCCTTTCCTTAACCTATCTTTTAAGAGAAGTTGGAATGTCAGCACTGCCTCGCGTGTTCCTATATTTCTCCGAAATCCAAACAGATTTTCCCTGAAGTCGGTTTCTAACAGTTTTTCCATTCTTCTGTAAAGAATTCCTGTTAGCATTTTGCAACCATGACTTATTAAACTGACAATTCCCTAATTTTCACATATGTCAGCTACTTCTTTCTTTGAAATTGGAATTATTACATTCTTCATGGAGTCTTAGTATATTTCTGCTGTCTCATACATCTTGCTCACCATATGGGAGTGTTCTGCCACGGCTGGCTCTCACAAGGCTATCAGTAGGAATGACGGCATGTTGCCTACCCCTGGGGCCTTGTTTCGACTAAGGTTTTGCAGTGCTCTGTCAAATTATTCTCGCGCTACCAAATCTCCCATCTTATCTTCATCTATGCCCTCTTCCATTTCTATAATATTGTCTTCAGTTTCATCTCCCTTGCGCAAACCCTCTGTATACTACTTCCACCTTTCAACTTCCCTTTGTTTATTTAGTTCTGGTGTACCATCTTGTCTTTTCTCTAGAAGTCTCTTTAATTTTCCTGCAGGCAATATCCATTTTTCCCTAGTGAAATATGATTCTAAGTCCTTACATCTTAGGATAGCCCGAATCATCATCATCAGTTATCTGCTATATTAGCAGGTCCTTTGCCTCTCCATTTTCTGCTATCCATTGCTTCCTTCTTAAGGCCGCTGTATATTTACCTTCCATCATGTCATCCAGTATCTGGAATCTCTTCCTACCTCGCTTCATTTTCCCTTGTACATAACCTTCTAAAACTGTTTTTATGAGTCCGACATTATTTCTTAATATATGCCAAATCCAATTTCCTTTTCTTCTCTTTATTACTTCTAGTAACAGTCTTTTCTCTCCCACTCTTCTCAGTACCTCTTCATTTTTTACTACGTCCATCCAACTTATTCTTCCCATCCTCCGCCATGTCCATATCTCAAAAGCCTCCAGCCTTTCTTTCTTTCTTCCTCATATTCCATGTTTCAGCGCCATATAGAAGAACACTCCACACAAGACATCTTCAGAGTCTCTTTCTGAGTTCTCTCTCCAGACCGCTGCAGAAAATTCTCCTTCCCTTATAAAACGCCTCTTTTGCTATCGCTATCCCTGAATTTGTGGTGTACTTCCAGTCGGTGTGTATCCTGCTTCCAACATACTTAAAATTTTGCACCTGCTCTAGCATTTCTCCATTCAGCATAATTTTTATTTCCTTATTCCCTACTAGTGCCAATATATTTGTTTTATTTGTGTTAATTTTCATTCCATATATTTTCCGTTAGTTTCAATGGTGTCCACCAAATCCTGTAATTCTTTTTCCCCTGTGGCTAGAAGGACCAGGTCATCAGCAAAACCTCAAACACCCTACTCTTCTTCCTCCAGTTTCTACGCCTTTGCCATCTAATGAGCATATCTATCTATAAACATTATAAACTGTTTTGCTCTCTGACGACATTGGTGGTAACACGGGGCGATAACAAGCACTAGTGAAAAGTAATATGGGTGGAAGTATATAATTATAGAAGTGGAAACGTTGCCGTTTGGGAAAAAAAATGCAGATGTGTGTTTACGAACCGTCATTAACTTCAAGCGTGAAACATTGTCCTAGTTAGTAGGACTACTAATATATTTTAAGTGTACACATTTTTGGATTATATAATAAAAGTAACTGTCTTGGTCACATGTTACTTCTTCGAAACTGATTACTCGTAATAGCTCTTAGTAAGCCTTCAGCAGATCCAAAAATTACAGCAGCGACTCACAGGCACGTTGTCGACCTATATATTGTCTTCCATAATTTAATCCCACACAAAGGTCACAGGTCTCCCCCACATGCTCAGACGTGTCCCATTTCGTAAACTATTCCATTAAGTCTCATTTAGGCCTTAAATTTCACCCGTGGCCTACCTTGACAAGAAATTAACAGTACTTCAGTACGTTTCATGATACAATGTACTGTACGCTCGTACCTGTTAGAGAAGAAGTTACAAAAGTCGTCCTCACATTTGAAGGCAGCCTGCATCAACATCTACACTTACACCCATACCCCGCAAACCATTGTGAGGTTCATAGCATGTGGTACCTCCCATTGTACCAATTAGGATCTGTACCATTCCATTCAAGTATGGAGCATGGGAAGAATGTTTCACTCCTCTGAATATGCTGTAATTAACCCAATGTTTGTCCTCACCATCACTACGAGAGTTATACGTAGTAGGTTGTAGTATAAAGGGCAGTGAAATGAAAACGAGGCAGATGCAAAGAAAATTAAATGCAGATGGTAGACGGGTACTCATTGGACAAATATCTTGTATTAGAACTGACATGTGATTACATTTTCAAGCAATTTGGGTGCATAGATCCCGGGAAAGCAGTACCCAGAACAACCACCTCTGGCCGTAATAACGGCCTTGATATGCCTGGGCATTGAGTCAAACAGGGCTTGGATGGCGTGTACAGGTACAGCTGCCCATGCAGCTTCAACATGATACCACAGTTCATCAAGAGTAGTGACTGGGGTATTTTGGCGAGCCAGTTGCTCGGCCACCATTGACCACACGTTTTCAGTTGGTGAGAGATCTGGAGAATTCGCTGGCCAGGGCAGCAGTAGAACATTTTCTGTATCCAGAAAGGACCGTACAGGAACTGCAACATGCGCTCGTGCATTGTGCATTATCCTACTGAAATGTAGAGTTTCGTAGGGACCAATGAAGGTTAGACTCACGGGTCGTAAATCTGAAATGTAACGTCCACTGTTCAAACTGCCGGCAATGCGAACAAGAAGTGACCGAGACGTGTGACCAATGGCACCCCATACAATCACACCGGGTGATACGCCAGTATGGCGATGACGAATACACGCTTCCAATGTGCGTTCACCGCGATGTCGCCAAACACTGATGCAACCATCATGATGCTGTAAACAGTACCTGGATTCATCCGAAAAATTGACGTTTTGCCATTCGTGCACCCAGGTTCGTCGTTGAGTACACCGTCGCAGGCGCTCCTGTCTGTGATGCAGCATCAAGGGTAACCGCAGCCATGATCTCTGAGCTGATAGTCCATATTGCTGCTAACGTTGTCGAACTGTTCGTGCAGATGGCTGTTGTCTTGCAAACGTCCTCATCTGTTGACTCAGGGATCAAGACGTGGCTGCACGATCCGTTACAGCCATGCGTGTCATTTCGAGTGCTAGTGATACGAGGCCGCTGGGATCCAGCACGGCGTTCCGTATTACCCTCCTGAACCCACCGATTCCATATTCTGCTAACAGTCATTGGATCTCGACCAACGCGAGCAGCAATGTCGCGATACGATAAACCGAAATCGCAATAGGCTACAATCCGACCTTTATCAAAGTCGGAAACGAGATGGTACGCATTTCTCTTCCTTACACAAGGCATCACAACAACGTTTCACCAGGCAACGCTGGTCAACTGCTGTTTGTGTATGAGAAATCGGTTGGCAACTTTCCTCATGTCAGCACGTTGTAGGTGGCGCCACCGGCGCCAACATCGTGTGAATACGCTGAAAAGCTAATCATTTGCATATCACAGCATCTTCTTCCTGTCGGTTAAATTTCACGTCTGTAGTACGTTATCTTCGTGGTGTAGCCTTTTTAATGGCTAGTAGTGTGTTAATACATTTATCGAGCTGTGAGACGAGACGATCAGTGCCTTCATGGAACAAAATGTGGGGTTGACTACGGAACCATGTTTGTACCCAGGCGTGCCAATCGTCCGAAGCAAATCAACGGCCAAAAATGTTTCTCTTTAGGGCTCTAAAAATATGTAAATTGCATGGCGAGAGATTGGGATTGCATGGAGGTTGTGTAACGGCTTCCCAGTGAAACCTCTGCAGTATAGTCCAAATAACCTTGGCAACATGTGGTATAGTGTGTATACGAAGATACATTGATATCCGACCACGTCCTCTGGGTGCTCCACTTCCTTTGTCAGGCAATAATTACCGACGCATTCTTCTTTAGTTGCAGATTTCGAGTTGGGTTTATTAAATCTAGACTGAATTCTATGACGGTTCCATGTAGCGGCCGTACTGCTGCTGGAAGTCAGTTATGGTTTCATAGCTCTGGAGTGGCAAGTAGAAGAGAAAGTGTGCTGACTCTACGCCCGGTAACACACGTGGTACAGGAAAGGTGGCGTGTCCGCGAACTACGTGCAGCACTCTCGCTTGAGACTCAAGTTGATGTGTAGTCGGACGGTGTTTGTTGCTTTTGTCTACGCTTATTTTGTAAATTTGTAAACGGTGTTGTGAGTAAACGTTGAAGAGTTGCGATGACAATGAGATGTTAACAGTTACTCGTATTTAGAGAAAGAAAAGAACACAAAATGGCCACGTTTTTCGTTGCAGCATGCAGATCCGGCTGCAGAGAAACTAAAGGTAAGTATTTTTAGGCCTCCAAAAAAGGAAGTAGAATTTCCAAAATGGGGGAGAGGAATTCCTCGGAAAGACGAAGATCTAACTCGCAATAGTTTTGTGTGCAATTCACATCCCGGTGAGGAAAAACATCAGCACACTTCTTTAACATTGATAAACAAGTTGAAACTCCTTGACAACGGTGGAACCAGGAGTGGTTCAGCGGTTCCTCATTTATTTCCCACTTTACTGAAATACCTATCGAAAATATTACAAAAAACCAAATTGCCAGTAAAACACTTGCAAAAGAGGAGCTGCGAAAATAAGGTGGTAAAAAAAGGGCAGTTGCAATGTCTACCAGTGTTTCTTTTATCGTGGGAAATGCAGGGAACGGATCGGTAGCGGTCGCAGCGGTGATTGCGTTAAGAACAATATCGAAGAGCAAGAAACTGAAAATTTTGTAATTACTTAATAAATTAAGAACAGTGAAAGCCGAAATCAATCTCCTACGAAAGCAACTCTCGAATGGAAAGCGTAAGATGGCTCAGTCAAATGTCCTAGGCCATTGTAAACTCAGTAATAAACAGGAAATCTATCTGATACTGTGTAAGAGAAATGACAACTGAAAAGCAACTACGGAATACGGTATGACAACGAGCTTCTTCGGGACAGTGTGCTCTTAAAAATTCGGTAGTCGAAAGGATACAGACGTTGTTGGAAGCACGTATTGTTGCAACAACCTTCCAAAACAAGTCCCGGAAATTTAGTAAAGGATGTAAAATTGCCATGTAGAATTATCACACAGCTGCGGAAGAAATTAAGAATTATTTTCGGGAAGAACAAGGTGAAAACAAAGGTGTGCTAATTTTTGATGAAGTTAAGCTCCAAGGAAACAACACTTGGCTGGAAGTTGACGGTTTGGTCGATTTAGAGGAATGTATTCCAGAGGATTGTAATAATAACCTTACAAATCACGTTCTGCTGTTCATGTTTGTTGCTCTGCTCCATAACTATATTCAAACTGTTGCTGTGTATGCAGGTCGCAACGCCACTCCTAGTGAAGTCTTGCATATGTTGAATCAAGTAATTAACCAGTTAGAGCAAGCTAGAACGAAACTTATTACAGTCGCTTCTTGTGGTAGTCAGCTGAATAAAAGTGTCCGCTAATGTCTAGAAATTATGGGCATAAAAATGTTATCTGCTCCATACCAAATCTAGTTGACGAAATCAGAAGAATGTGGGCATTTTCAGAGGCAATGCATTCCATAAAGTGCGTAAAAAACATTTGATGAAATAAAACTGATGTACTTTTAGCGATGAAATCATCAACTACAAGATACGTCCCCAGAATTCACTGGATTGAATGTTTGCCACAAGTTAACTTCCACTTACTTGGATCCAAAGCCATTTCAACGAATGGACATAAAATTAGCCCTCGAGTAACTTAGTAGCCAATGGCATAATATTCTGCAAGGAATTTAAAGCGATATGATTCGAAGAAAGCGAATCAACGGGATCATTCATTAGATGTATGAACAACTTTGTGGGCGCACTTTTATTTTTGTAATGATGCTTTGTCTACAAAAACACAGAAGCTCACAAAACGGCAATGAAACGGAGAAGCATTCTCACCTATTAAAGTAACAGCTTTCCTTCCGAAAGAGCTCTCCAGCTTCAAGGACTAACTACTGGTAGTACCTTTGGAATGTCTCAATGTTTACGGGAAACAGGTCTCAGCTATTTCCAGACAGCGACATCATTTCGGTATCATAGGGTCCCTGAGTTGCAATGATCATCCGTCAGTAACAGACTTCCTCATCTTGCACAAGTTACAGTGTGTTTACAATTCGGTAAAACTTTCATGATCTTCCTGGGGAAAATGTGAATATAAATGTCAGTTTTCCTTGACATCATACGCAAGCTAAACGCGGATGTTAGCTAGACATTAGTAAAAGAAGACCCGAGACAGAGTTTTGGAACAGTGAAACATAATTAAGAAAACGCCGTGTATTCCACACGACCTCACAGAGGCTCAATGCGATCCACACCGTAAATTTCATGAATGGGTGACTCCGGGTGCTGTTTTCGGTAGTAACATATACATCTGTGGGGCACAAGCGGAGCAACTGACATCTCGCGACGGAACCACTGAACTAAGGGAGTCAGTACACTTTCTTTTCTACTCGCTATGGATCTGTGCAAGGGCTGCTGGGCCAACGTCTGTGCAGCAGCTGTGGTGACGTCTCACAGCACGCAGTGCTAGCGGGTGAATCAACGCCACAGGGGCATCGCGCACTTCCAGTTCTCGCTGGAGTTCTTCCGTTGTGTATGACCGACAACACCAGATCTGACCTGCTTCCTTGCCGATATCCGATATGGGTGGCGGATGCGTAGTCCGCTGACAGCTCAAATCGGACACGCACCCCATCAGAGACTGGAAACATATATATAGAGTGACTCAAAAGATTCATCCGTTTTCACAAGACTGCATCTTCTACAGCACTGAAGATAGAAATTTTGGACAGACCTTAACTTAAGCATCAAAACTACGAGGGTGGTTCGGAAAGTAAGGAACGATCGATCTCGAAATGGAAACCACAGTAAACATCAAAACTGTTTTGTTTGCACATTTAGCTACACCTACCATGCACTTCTCTACGTAGTCGCCGCTCCCACTTCGATATTTGTCGGAGCGATATACCAAATTTCCAACACCATCGTCATGGAAGGCAGCCGCCTGTGCTTTCCGATAATTCTCTATTCTGGTTTACAGCATGTAGCCTGCGCCCAAGTGTTGTCTTCGTATCCAGCGTTTCATGTGAACAGAGATAATACTCAGGACGAGCCAATTAGGGCTGTGTTGTGGTTGATCGAACACTTTCCATTGACAAGGTGCAGAAGCGTCTTCAGTGCCCCTGCAGAGTGCGGCTGAGAATTGCCATGAAGAAGGAAGTGCGTGGCAGTTGTGTTAGGTGGGCTGCATTCATTAAGGCGAAGTCTCTCAGTGGGCCCTCCTACTTGGGAGGAGACATTGTTGCTCTAGACACCTTTACAAGCTCAGAGTGCGCTCACAACTGAAAAGAGCGTCTTGATGCGATAGATGGGCAGACCAGAGACACTGCCCAAAACGTCTGTGAAAAGCCTCATCAGATTCTCACAGTGGTTTCCATTTCACGACCGATCGTTCCTCACTTCCCGAATATCCCTCGTATAAATATACCCATGCATCCATTGCACGTGTCCGTTCATGTGAATGCTGGTAAGAGTCTCCTTCATGTTGCTAGTTCACTCTTTTGCCCGCAAAGTAACTACTCAGTGAGTTTCAGGTCGAGATAACTATGACCCAACAACGAAAGATATTTCACATTCTCCGTTTTAAAAGGTGGAAATCAGTTGCAACTCTGTGGCATGATTTTCGTTGAGAGCACTATACTGCAGCACCTACAGCTCAAAGCATTCGGGAATGACACAATCATTTTCAAGACTCTGGGTTTTTATTTAAGGGGAAATCCACAGGTTACCAAATATGCTGTTTCAGGATGCAGAGCATGTTCAACACAGATTTCCACGTAATACACAGAAGTCTACTCATCATGGTAGCTGAGAGTCAGCCAGTCATGTGTGTGTCTGGCCTGTTTAGTGGCGACATTAACTTTTTCAAACCATGTAGGATAGAGTTACTACTAGCCATTCATGATGATGATAAAAAGACATAGGTAGCGTTTCGTGAAATCATTCCAGGCATGCAGATGGGAAATGATACTTTTTTTTAACGTTTACAATTCTTTGATGGCACCCACGGTTCACAAAACAGGTTAGGGCACAGCTGCAGAAGCTACGAAAAAAGTATGCCAAATTTAAAAGAAGTCAAAATCCCCAAGATTAGCGAAGTTTCACAGAAGCCCAAAATTTAGCATGATCGTCGATGTGAAATGTATTTAATGCTTCCCTCTACGAAACTGTCTCGAAATCTGGTAGAAACCTGAAAAGATTCTGGTCATATGTGAAGTACACCAGCAGCAAGACGCATTTTCTATCTTCACTGCGCAACAGCAATGGTAATGTTTATTATGACAGTATCTCTAAAGCGGAGTTACTAAATACGATTTTCCGAATTCCTTCGCCAAAGAAGATGAAGCAGATATTCCAGAATTCGAATCAAGAAGAACTGCCAATATGAGTAACCTGAGTAACATGAGTAACATATCCTCAGTGTTTCGAAGCAGCTTAAATCACGTAATAAAGCCCGAGGTCCAGATTGTATACCTCTCCTTTCAGACCATGTCGTTACAATAGCTCCATACCTAGCACTCTCATAGAACCGCCTAGAGACTGGGAAGTTGTAGAAGTCACACCAGTACTCAAGGAAGGAAACAGGAATAATCTGCTAGATTACAGACTCATACCACTGACGTCGATCTGCAGTAGGATTCTGGAATATATGCTGTTTTCTTACGTTATGAATTATCTCAAAGAAAACGATATTGACAAATAGCCAACGACGATTCGGAAAATGTTATTGTTGTGAAACACAAACATTCTCAAGAAAGGATGAGTGCTATCGACAGGGGATGTCAAATTGATTCCATATTTTTAGATTTTCAGAAGGTTTTCGACACAAGTCCACACAAGCGACTAATAATCAAATTGCGTGGTTATGGAATATTTTCTCAATGGTGCGAGTAGACATATAATTTCGTGACAGAAAGGTCACGGACACTAGTAATTGAAGGAAAGTCATCCCAAGGAAATTTTATAGGCCCTCTACTATTCCTGACGTATATAAACTATTTAGAAGGCCTTCTGAGCAATCCTCAGAAACTGCTTGCAGATGAAGCTATCATTTACCGTCTTGTAAAGTCCTCGGATGATCAAAACCAATTGAAAATGATTTAGACAATGTATCTGTACGATGTGAAAGGTGGCAAAGAACTCTAAATGATGACAAGTGTGAAGTCATCCGCTCCCAGTACTAAATTGAACCCGCTAAATTTCAGTTACACAATAAATAACACAAATTTAAAAACAGTGAATTCAACTAAATACTTAAGGATTACTGTTACGAATAACATAAACTGGAACGATGAAACAGATAATGTTGTGGGAAAAGACACTTTGAGCACTTAGAAAATGCAACAGGTCAATAAAAGAGACTGCGTGCACTACGCTTGCCCGTCCTCTTCTGGAGTACTGCTACGGGATATGCGATGCATATCAGACATAGTTGACGGAAGACGTCGCAAAAATTTCAGAGAAGGGCAGCTCGTTTTTTTATTATTGTGAAATAGGGACGAGTGTCACAAGTATGATACGCGAACTGGGATGGTAGTCATTAAAACAAAGGCATTTTTCGTTGCAGCAGGCTCTTATTTTCCTGGCGCCACTTACATAGGGAGAAAGAAATCAATGTTCACACGGAAAGATTTAAGTATTCTTTTTTCCCTCTCGCTGTGCAAGAGCGGAACAAAAGAGAAATAAGACTTCCTCTCAGATTAAAACTGTGTGCCGGACCGAGACTCGAACTCGGGGGCTTTGCCTTTCACGTGAAAGTGCTCTACCAGATGGTAGAGCACTTGCCCGTGAAAGGCAAGGGTCCCGAGTCCGGCACACAGTTTTAATCTGCCAGGAAGTTTGAGATCAGCGCACACTCCGCTGCAGAGTGAAAATCTCATTCTAGAAGAGAAATAGCTTGAAGGTGAGTGGGCGAGCACACTGTCAGACACTTAATTGCGAATTGCAGAGTAAGAATATGTTTGAACATGTTGATGAATCCAATTAAGTGAACCACCATTAGGTTAGAATATGGCGAACAAAGAAGCCGCACCATAATCGAACACTAGAAAGACTCTCCAAAGCCCCGTATCCCGAGAAGATATACGGGCCACTCTTTTATTGCAGAGAAGATGGCCACATGAATCAGTTACGTGGATATGTTAGAGACATGGCCTTTGTTACAGTTGCGAGCACACACCGAAAATTTCATTTTTCAGCAAGACCAGTGCACTGGTATCTTCGTTTGAGAGTATTTCTTAACAGTGAGTTGCTCCAGCCATTGATTAGTCGCGAAAGACTCCGCGTATGTGACTCCAATTACTACAACTTTGGATGAGCTGCGACATCAAAAAGTAACAGTATTAATGGCTCTGAATACAGGCATGCTTTAAAAAGTTTGGAACGAGAGTGACCGTCGTTTGGACGTTTTTCGTGCTTTCAGTGGAGGACACGCTGAACATTTGTGAAAGATAAATGAAAACTTTATCCTGGATGCAACCGTAAAAAGTGTATTTATGATGTATGTGTACGCATGTAAAAGTGGTTGGTTCTTTTGAAAACAAAAGTGCTATGCGCATCAAAAAAAACAAAACGAGGATAATGGAATGTTGTCGAATTAAGTCGGGTGATGCTGAGGGAATTAGATTAGGAAATGAGACACTTAAAGTTGTTAAGGAGTTTTGCTATTTGGGGAGCAAAATAACTGATGATGGTAGCAGTAGAGAGGAAATACAATGTAGACTAGCAATGGCAAGGAAAGCGTTTCTGAAGAAGAGAAATTTGTTAACATCGAGTATTGATTTAAGTGTCAGTAAGTCGTTTCTGAAAGTATTTGTTTCGAGTGTAGCCATGTATGGAAGTGATACATGGACGATAAATAGTTTGGACAAGAAGAGAATAGAAGCTTTCGAAATGTGGTGCTACAGAAGATGGGTAGATCACATAACTAATGAGGAGGTATTTAATAGGATTGGGGAGAAGAGGAGTTTGTGGTACAACTTGTCTAGAAGAAGGGACCGGTTGGTAGGACATGTTCTGAGGCATCAAGGGATCATCAATTTAGTACTGGAGGGCAACGTGGAGGGTAAAAATCGTAGAGGGAGACCAAGTGATGAATACACTAAGCAGATTCAGAAGGATGTAGGCTGCAGTAGGTACTGGGAGATGAAGAAGCTAGCACAGGATAGAGTAGCATGGAGAGCTGCGTCAAACCAGTCTCAGGACTGAATACCACAACAACAACAACAACAACAACAACATGCGCACTATAAAATTCAGCCAAAGTTTCCATCATTATTTATGTAGATGTTATGGTATTGTGAAACTGAATGATTCTTTCTCTAACATCCTGTACATATCACTAAGAAGTGCGTCACAAATGTCACTTTAATTGTTTCATACAGTAAGTGACCTTTCTATTCCAACTGCGGACGGGACATGAATCTTGGAATGATAGTTTATATTTTATAAACACAGGGTGTTGGTATTTTGATGACCAAATTTTCTATTAAGGTGCAGGAGATCTGAAATATTAAATTATGATACGAAACACTGTCTTAAACGACTAAATCGGAAGCCACGAAGCCAGCGTTATCCTGACAGTGCAATACGATAGTCCACGATTTGCGATGAGTGCAATCTAAGAGACTGGGTTGTTATAGACTGTAGTGATAGATTTTGCTAGGCTTCACTTGGATATTAATGGAACAACGATGGATTTTCGTCTAATGAAGGGTATATTTAATAGTTGTATAATTCAACTGCACTTGACTATGGTATTTTCAGAATAATAGTAAGAGATGAACTGGATGCGGCAGCTGGAGAAATGTACATAAATTATGTAATTATATTTGTTAGAAACATTTCAACATAAAAGGCGCCTTTTTCACGATGGCTATGAACGCACCTCACCTTTTGAAATTACTGCTTCAAAACAATTAAGATCTTCCCATCACTACTTATGGAATAATAACATAATATTAGGCCGATTGACAGTAAAAGATTGCAACGTTCCTTTCATCCTACGTGGGAGTATCCACGACATCCTACGAAGTCACACCCTTGGCCGTGGCCTGAATTCACGCAACCAAAGTCTCCACGATGTGCCGCGCAAGACACAAGTTACGCGACATTCTTTTCCACTGATTCAATCGGAAGCGTTTACTGGAGGACCACTATTAATTTTCCGCCCTGCTACACGCGTAAAATCGCTGTAAATAAGAATTTCCAGTCTCAATTTGGTCCACAAGACCAAGAGGTTAGACTTCAGAAATGCGAAGTCAATAATTAAAAGACCTGTAGCTATCTTACTGTTTTCAGGAACGATTTAGAGTACCGACCACTGGACTGGGATAGGTTCACCGCTGACAGCTCATACACTGCCTCCGACCGGCTCCTAACAACTCATATTCAGAATTTTATGACAACGAAAATGTGTTACAGTTCGAAGTCAAATAGAAAGTCAGACCAAAAAAGACCACGAGGTTAGACTTCAGAAATGCGAAGTCAGTAATTAAAAGACCTGTAGCTATCTTACTGTTTTCAGGAACGATTTAGAGTACCGACCACTGGACTGGGATAGGTTCACCGCTGACAGCTCATACACTGCCTCCGACCGGCTCCTAACAACTCATATTCAGAATTTTATGACAACGAAAATGTGTTACAGTTCGAAGTCAAATAGAAAGTCAGACCAAAAAAGACCACGAGGTTAGACTTCAGAAATGCGAAGTCAGTAATTAAAAGACCTGTAGCTATCTTACTGTTTTCAGGAACGATTTAGAGTACCGACCACTGGACTGGGATAGGTTCACCGCTGACAGCTCATACACTGCCTCCAACCGGCTCCTAACAACTCATATTCAGAATTTTATGACAACGAAAATGAGTTACAGTTCGAAGTCAAATAGAAAGTCAGACCAAAAAATTACTCTCAAATTTGCTCAGAAACTAAATAGATTTATTCGGTGTCAATTAACCCCAGCTGAGTGAGTCACTCCGAGAAACACCTCTAGCTAACTCAATGGCACCACACCCCAACTCTGAGGCCTCCTTTTTACCGAGAAAGACCACGCTCAATAATCCGTAACACGGCGAGAAACATAGAAAACTGCCTAAGAAGAATCCATTAAATTTCGGGCATGCAGCCGCGCAAATAAAATTTCCTCTGCTTACATTTCGGCCGCGTATCGTCCGGCCATCTTCAGAGCGAGTGACCCGCTTGCGCAGTACCGCCGCGGTGGAGCATATAAGGGCGCGCTTGGCACCTTGTCGTCAGTCTTGTGACTCGCTCTGAAGGTGGCCGGAGGATACGCGGCCGAAATATCAGTAAACGAAATTTTATTTGGCGGCTGCATGCCCGAAATTTAATGGATTATTCATTACGCCGCGAGAAGTTGAAAATGCACATCTGCCTAAGAAGAATTCGGCGGCAGCGCACAGGAACGTACTTTGGAATGCCTTGTAGGCCTTGCGTACCGGAAAAGTAACTCCAGTATTCGAGTATAGTAGCTACGAGGGCTATATTTTTTCTTCAACTTCTGATCGGACGCGAAATTAAAATCAAATGAATATCCGATAAAGCTTTGTGCAAATGTCTTGTGCAGTGTCTCTAGTACGTCTGTTGATCGCGTCAGATCGCACTTTTCAATTCTGAGAGCGCAGTAAGAACATAAATATGTTTAGAACAATAGTGTCTTAAGCAGTACTTGCTGAGGGAGGCCGCTTGATTCCACGCAGCGCACCTAACGCTAATGCTTTTCTTTTTTCGTGACAGTTCTCGCCAGCCGGTGTGGCCGTGCGGTTCTAGGCGCTTCAGTCTGGAACCGCGTGACCGCTACGGTCGCAGGTTCTAATCCTGCCTCGGGCATGGATGTGTGTGGTGTCCTTACGTTAGTTAGGTTTAAGTAGTTCTAAGTTCTAGGGGAATTATGACCACAGATGTTACGTTCCATAGTGTTCAGAGCCATTTGAACCAATTTTGACAGTTCTCGGCCACACAATAACGACTCTCCTGCAGCGCTTTCCGATGGGAAATGTTTGATCGCCCACCACACAGCCCGGACGTGGCTCTCTCTGATGTCATGTCTTTGCTCACATAAACTACTGGCTATGAGGACAGCAGTTTGAAACATATAGCGAGCTACAGATCAGCGTAGGGAACTGGTGGAAAGCACAGGCGACTGCCTTCTATGAAGCTTGTTGGAATGTTGGAACCACGATACAACACAGGTCTAAATATGAGTGGCGACTATGTAGAGACACAGCCGGAAGGAGTAGCTGAATGGCTGAAATAAACCAATTTCGATTTTCACTGTTTCAATGGCTCTAAGCACTATGGGACTTAACATCTGAGGTCATCAGTCCCCTAGACTTAGAACTACTTAACCTAACTAACCTAAGGACATCACACACATCCACGCCCGAGGAAGGATTCGAACCTGCGATCACAGCAGCCTCGTGGTTCCGGGCTGAAGTGCTTAGAACCGCTCCGCCACAGCGGCATGCGATTTTCACTGTGCTTATAAGTTTGCGACCAACTGAAGGTTTCAACAAAATAGTCCTCGTACTTTAAAACATGAACTCTGGCCCAGAGACCTAAAGACTTGCCACCTTAACCCCACGAGGGCTGGTGGGCGACTCCTTTATTTCACAACCTCCAAACTGCTCCACGAAATTATTTAACGTTCAGGTCTTTCAGCCAGTCAGAATCAGGAGCAGAGTGTTGGCATTCTCACTGACCATTTCCTTCTCCAATGACAGCACTTCTGAAAGAAGCTGCCCCCTGGCAAGACTTCAAGAACGTTTTCTGCTACAGATGTCGGAAACACCTGCTGTGATGGGAAAATTATTTGCCATTAAAAATCAGCCGAATCGGCTCTGACAACTACCCATTTAGGAAGGTTTGGAAAAGCTCAGTGCATTGACTTCAGGCCACAGAAAATCCCTCTTTCTCTGTGTTGTATTCTCTTTGCCCCTTTTATGTCATCTCGTTGTCTATTTTGTAGAGCTGTACCATGGGAAGCAAGGAGGGGAGGTTGGTTGGTGGCTGATATCTTCGTTCTATAACATAAACTGCTTACAATTAACAACTGGGTTCTTTTTTCATAAAGAAAGAGCTGCTTAACTTAAAGTTGCATATGCTGAGGCACAAGGTCTCTTCCGTAAAATCCATGCACCCTCAACGCTGTTGAAGTAGAAGTCTGCTATGTTCACTATAAGGTTTCTATGTGCTGCCTGTCTCTGCGCTAGACACTAAGTCTGCAGCTCTGTCTCGATGACAAGCTGGAACTCGGTACAGACTCGAACTAAATGCCATAACAGGCACAAACTAACAGAGTAAAACTGTCTGGCTAACTGGCCCTCTGGTCCTTGGCGTAGATTCTAAATACTGGCTGCTGAGAGGGCGTTGACGGCGCGTTTCCAGCGAGTCTTGTCGTTGGCGTCTATCGAACCTCTCCTAACTTCTGTGCCGCATCGTGTGCTGGCGCCACTATACGCCAGCGCACCCTTCAAGAGGAAACTAGCCAAAGTGACTAAAATAGTGAACAGAGCTAGCTAACTTAGGTGGACAGAAAATGATACATTATGAAGTATTAGGATCTTTACTAGTGGTCTTAGTTCTTATTACTATGATGCAGCCAGAACATCAGCATCGAGCAAGGTACTGCAGTGGTTAGCACACTGGGCTCGCGTTCGGTCGGATGATGGTCCAAACCTGCGTCTGGCCATCGTCATTTAGGACTTCTGTGGTTTCCCTAAATCACTTCAGACCGATGCCGGGATGATTGCTTTGGAAGGGATGGCCGGTTTCCTACCCCATCCTTCCCTAATCCGTATCTAATGACCTCATCGTCGACTGGACATTAATCACTTATGTCCTCCTCGTCTGGAACATCAGCAGGTGGACTAAGATTGGAGTTTAATTTCCAGTCATTGCGATGACGTGCTAGCAACAAGGGCTCATGAAGATACTAGTGGAGGGTTAGAGCACACCAGCAGCCAGTGAGACTGTGGGCCGTGGTGGCGGCCTCCTTGCTCGTTATGCAGGCATAACCGGGCCTCTGGCGTTAGCAGCAGTGACAGCAAAAGTTTTCAGCGATCTTCGAACTGTCTCCTCACGGCTAGAACCGAAGATGCTGCCCTGAGCTCCAGAAGTAAAATCTACTCTCTCGAGTCTTGAAGTCAAGCCCCTACATCTTTCGACAGGGCAGGGTTCTTATCCCGTTCACCTTGAACCATTCAAGCTCGGGCAGAAAGGCGAGTGTAGAGACCAATGAACTTCACGACACGTTATCTTCCACTGCACATTAATTAGCACGTCTAGACAGTACATTCCGTCTGAAAGTTGCCTGTTAAATAGCTACTTACAATTTTCTTTACGTTATTTCGCGAATCAGTTATTGCTCAAGTAATGCAGAGATACTATTCTGTGACAAGAATCGACTGCAGACTACCTGGATAGCTTGCGTAGACTTTGAAGCTTGCGGAAGTCATGTGTTTGTTTTCCAGTTCAGGGCTCCAGTCGAATCGTTGACTAACTGAGCAAAGAACTCTTGATTAAGGTTTAAATAAGTTTGTCGTGCGCTTCTCGGCACGCAGGTGAAACATGCTGGGCAGAATGCAGCCGGATGCTGCGTTTGCTGCTTGGTGAGGTAGTCCCTGTCATTTGGGTTATCCGTTTGCAGTACTGCTCGCCTACTTAGATGATGCACGCACAGTAGCTCAGCGTGTTTCAGTCAGAGGGTTAGCTGCCCTCTGTAACAAAAAAATACTGAGTGAATGGGTCAACGATGAACTTCAACTACTATCATGGGATGTCCGCCCTGAACAAGTGCAACAATCAATAACGAACAAAATAAAAAGTGGTAACGTGCCTGCCTACCATGTAGTGGGCCCGCGTTGGATTCCCGGCAGGGTTGGAGATTTTCTGGGTCTTGTGTTGTCCTCTTCATCGTCTCATCATCACCGACGTGTAAGTTGCGAAATATGGCGTCACCAAAAATACATTAAAGGGCCAAAGAAACTGCCACATCTGCCTAATGTCATGCAGCACGGAGTGGCATGACTCGACTAATCTCTGAAGCAATGCTTGAAGGAACTAACAACATTAATCCCGCAGGGCTGTCCATAAACCCGTAAGAGTACGAGGCGGGAGAGATCTCTTCTGAACAGCACGTTGCAAGGCATCCCAGATATGCTCAGTAATGTACAGGTCTGGGAAGTTCGGTGACCAGCAGAAGTGTTTAAATTGTGATGGAGCTATTCTATAGCAATTCTGGACGTGTGGGGTGTCGCACTATCCTACTGGAATTGCCCAAGTCCGTAGGAATGCACAATGGACATGAATGGATTCAGGTGATCAGGCAGGTTGCTTACGTGTGTGTCACCTGTCAGAGTCCTATCTAGACGTATCAGTGGTCGCGCACATGCCGCACACTATGAAACAGTCTTCACCAGCTTGAACTGTACCCTGCTCACATGCAGGGTCCATTGATTCATGAGGTTGTCTCCATACCCATACGCATCCATCCACTTGATACAATTTGAAAGGAGACTCGTCCAAACAGGCAACATATTTCCAGTCATCAACAGTCTAATGTCGGTGTTGACAGGCCCACGCAAGGCGTAAAGCTTTGTGTCATGCAGTCATCATAGGTATATGAGTGGGTCTTCGACTCCGAAAGCCCATAACGATCATGTTTCAATGAATGGTTTGCATGCTGACACTTGCTGATGGCCCAACATCGAAATCTGCTGCAATTCGCGGAAACGTTGCACTTCTATCATGTTGAACGATCTTCAGTCGTTGGTTATTGGTTACTGCAGGATCTTTTTCCAGCCACAGCGATGTCAGAGATTCAGTGTTTTATCGGATTCCTCATATTCATGGTACGCTCATGAAACGGTCGTATGGGAAAATCACCACTGCATCGCTGCGTCCGAAATGCTGTGTCCCATTGCTCATGCGCCAACTATAGCACCGCGTTCAAACTCATTCAAATCTTGACAAGCTGCCATTGTAGCAGTAGTAACCGATCTAACAACTGCGCCGGGCACTTGTTGTTTTATATGGGCATTGCCAACCGCAGTACCGTATTCTGCCTATTTACATATCTCTGTATTTGAATACGCATGCCTACACCAGTTTCTTTGGCGCTTCAGTGTGAGACGTGCAGCCTAGTGGCCGAACGTCCCTGAACAGGGGCTCCCAGCCATCAATGCTAAACGAATATTTCGTTTCATTTGTGTATGCAGTGCCTATATGCAATACTATTTCATTTGGCGTTCGTGAGGTTCTCGCATTTGATGGTGAAATTTTCACTGATTTACATAAGTGAAATTTTCACTCATTTACATAAGGAAGTTGCTACAGACGTCGTTTATAGAATTACAGCAGCTGGACAAAAATGTAGAAACACCAAATACAATTACCATAGTCAAGTATAATTATAAAAAGCACTCATGGCATGACTCACATTTGCGAAGCAAAAGTATCACTGTAGTGGAAACAAGAAAATTTACTACTAGGGTTCATTTGGTAGTTGTGCCTAGCCCTAAGGGTCTCCCATTATGTAAGACGCAATTATATTCCGCTCGAATAAAGTTCAAGCCGCGTCGTTTCGAATAAAACTCTCGAGCGTCCAGAGCTGTTTCCACAGTCATCTTTAATAGTAACAGCATAGATTGCTGCCATTGACACAGTGATCTGCTTATCTATGTGAGGTAGCAGTGTCTGGAACCGTCAAGACTCCTATCGAATGTCAAACGCTTTTATGACATGATACCTGAGCCAATGCTACATAGACTGTGTATCGTGCATTCAGGGAAAGCAGACTTGCGGAATGGACTTTAGAAAAAGTCGCTGTTATAATTTGAGTTCACTACTATGAGAGTTAGGTGTGGTTTGATAAAGTGACTACAAATCCTGACGTACTTTTCTTGTACCGTGAGATGTTCGCTGTCATAGAAGCGATTAATACGCAAAGTGGAAACTGCCCCTGCGTGTGTACACCAAGAGAAGCGAAGGCCTAGAGGCAAACATCAGCCACTGAGCATTGTGGTGCAGTGGTTGGCACACTGGGAGAGCATTTGGGAGGACGAAGGTTCAATGCCGCGTCCGGCCATCCACATTTAGGTTTTCTGTGATTTCCCTAAATCGCTTCAGGCAAATGCCGGGATGGTTCCTTTGAAAGGGCATGGGCGACTTCCTTCCCCGTTCTTCCCTAATCGATGAGAACGATGACCTCCTGTTTAGTCTCTTCCCCCAAACAAACCAATCCAACCCAACGCAAACATCAGCCACATCGCTGTTGGTGAGTTAAGGCCTGTTCTCACTAGGGCTGCTATGTGGCAAAACTGCGTGGCATGGCCTTGGTTGCCATGGAAATGCCGACAGCGGCGCGGCACAGCAGGCTCAGCGTTCCGGTTTGCCCATGTCGAACCGCGACCTCTGCCGTGTGCCGCGCTGCAGATCTGCGCCACCAATCACAGAACGAGCTGAGCGTGAGGTTAGGTAAAGAACCCCCGGCTATACGAACTTCCCAAGTGCAGGTGCGGGCGCTGCGGCAACTATGAAATACTTGTCACCCGATATTAAGGAATCGATTTGGTGAAAAACTTTGGTTCTTCTGCATCTGACAGCCTGACATCTTCGCTCGATAAAGACGTGAATCTCTTTTCGTTATTCGTTGTGTTCACTTGCTGTATCACTATTAAGTAAACCACTACAAGAAATCGCATTGAGTGTTCAGAGGTAAAAACGCATTGAGTAGACATTGCATGTAGTTCATTTTGGGTAATACATTATTGCATATGAGATCTAGCCAACATATCAAATTTGTTTTTAAAGTCGAGAAAAGAACGATAGCTATCACCGTTATCGAGATATTGGATGGCATGGCGGCAGGATACGCGGTGGCCGCGCGTGGGTCGCTCGCGATGCGACCGATACTTCGCCCTGTTCGTCGTAAATCATGTGGTTGCATCAACCCGAAATTTCGCAAATGTTTCAGGAAATCGAGAAGTTTTCTTTTCTTCTTTTTCAGGTAACAGTTCGTAAAGAGCGCGCGTTTTACCGCATGATAAATATGCAGGATCTACACTCCTGGAAATGGAAAAAAGAACACATTGACACCGGTGTGTCAGACCCACCATACTTGCTCCGGACACTGCGAGAGGGCTGTACAAGCAATGATCACACGCACGGCACAGCGGACACACCAGGAACCGCGGTGTTGGCCGTCGAATGGCGCTAGCTGCGCAGCACTTGTGCACCGCCGCCGTCAGTGTCAGCCAGTTTGCCGTGGCATACGGAGCTCCATCGCAGTCTTTAACACTGGTAGCATGCCGCGACAGCGTGGATGTGAACCGTATGTGCAGTTGCCGGACTTTGAGCGAGGGCGTATAGTGGGCATGCGGGAGGCCGGGTGGACGTACCGCCGAATTTCTCAACACGTGGGGCGTGAGGTCTCCACAGTACATCGATGTTGTCGCCAGTGGTCGGCGGAAGGTGCACGTGCCAATCGACCTGGGACCGGACCGCAGCGACGCACGGATGCACGCCAAGACCGTAGGATCCTACGCACTGCCGTAGGGGACCGCACCGCCACTTCCCAGCAAATTAGGGACACTGTTGCTCCTGGGGTATCGGCGAGGACCATTCGCAACCGTCTCCATGAAGCTGGGCTACGGTCCCGCACACCGTTAGGCCGTCTTCCGCTCACGCCCCAGCATCGTGCAGCCCGCCTCCAGTGGTGTCGCGACAGGCGTGAATGGAGGGACGAATGGAGACGTGTCGTCTTCAGCGATGAGAGTCGCTTCTGCCTTGGTGCCAATGATGGTCGTATGCGTGTTTGGCGCCGTGCAGGTGAGCGCCACAATCAGGACTGCATACGACCGAGGCACACAGGGCCAACACCCGGCATCATGGTGTGGGGAGCGATCTCCAACACTGGCCGTACACCTCTGGTGATCGTCGAGGGGACACTGAATAGTGCACGGTACATCCAAACCGTCATCGAACCCATCGTTCTACCATTCCTAGACCGGCAAGGGAACTTGCTTTTCCAACAGGACAATGCACGTCTGCATGTATCCCGTGCCACACAACGTGCTCTAGAAGGTGTAAGTCAACTACCCTGGCCAGCAAGATCTCCGGACCTGTCCCCCCATTGAGCATGTTTGGGACTGGATGAAGCGTCGTCTCACGCGGTCTGCACGTCCAGCACGAACGCTGGTCCAACTGAGGCGCCAGGTGGAAATGGCATGGCAAGCCGTTCCACAGGACTACATCCAGCATCTCTACGATCGTCTCCATGGGAGAATAGCAGCCTGCATTGCTGCGAAAGGTGGATATACACTGTACTAGTGCCGACATTGTGCATGCTCTGTTGCCTGTGTCTATGTGCCTGTGGTTCTGTCAGTGTGATCATGTGATGTATCTGACCCCAGGAATGTGTCAATAAAGTTTCACCTTCCTGGGACAATGAATTCACGGTGTTCTTATTTCAATTTCCAGGAGTGTATTTATCTATTGAGATGTGAAAGTAACTTCAAAAGTGGCTCTGAGCACTGTGGGACTTAACATCTATGGTCATCAGTCCCCTAGAACTGAGAACTACTTACACCTAACTAACCTAAGAACATCAAACAACACCCAGTCATCACGAGGCAGAGAAAATCCCTCATCCCGCCGGGAATCGAACTCGGGTGCGGGAAGCGAGAAACGCTACCGCACGACCACGAGCTGCGGACTTCTGAAAGTAACTATAGTTTCTCACAATGCCATTTAAAGAAGTCCATCGATCCATTGTGAGAAACTGTGAAAGTAACTATAGTTTCTCAGAATGGATCGATGGACTTCTTTAAATGGCATTTAATAGCATGTGAAATGAGAATTACAGTGACATGGAACACATTAATATTTACAATGTTTACACAGGTCTACAGAAGTTAACAAAAACTAATTTGTTGGTATGTCGAAAGATGTAATTTGCCAGGTATCTAAAAATAGCAATGACTTCCGTTTTTTAAAGTAAGAAACACTTTTTTTCCTACTGGAATGTATGTTGTAATTCAATTTTGATTTCCTGTGTGATATTGGTAGATGATAAAACAATTCGCATCTAATTTTTTTGCAAAAATAAGTGATTACGTACAGTTGATAGAGTTTTTGGCTGATATTTGCATTTCCTCTCATCTGGTCACTTGCTTGAAGTCGAATTAAAACTTTAAAATTTGGAAATTTGTGGTAAGTTCCTATGGGACCAAACTGCTGAGGTTATCGCTCCTTTGGCTTACACACTACTTAATCTAACTTATACTAACTTTTGCTAAGGACAACACACACACCCATGCCCGAGGGAGGACTCGAACCTCTGACAGGCGGAGCCACGCGAACCGTAGCGAGGCCCCGATTGACAGCGCGGCTATTCAGCGTAGCACCATAACTTAACTTACGGAACATAAGCGCACATTTTCACGTCGCACATTTTTCTTCACGATGTTCATGTCCTTCGCACTAATTGGTGTGGAGCACTATTATTCTTCTGTCACTATCTGTGCACATTTTACCGAAAACTGTGATTTAAAGTGGTTCATGGTGTGGGTTCCTGTAGTCATGTCCTAGTTCATGAACCACGGGCAACGTATGAGTGGCCAAGTAAGTGGTCCCGACAGTCGGGATATCAGTTACTTTGGAATAAGGCTGGGCATCTCCGGCATATTCTGAGTCGTGGTCACCTTTGTGCTCATACGGCAAAGATTACCAAATCCACCGGTTAGTCCCTCAACCGTTAGGGGTAAAACCCAATGGTACTCGGGACAAGTAAGGCTAGCAACCTGTTTCCCTGGTACTTTAAATATGATGCTGGCAACAATCAGAGCAAAATGCCTCGGACCTTTGGAGGGGACGCAGTCCCACCTCTAATTGACAAACCAGGGACTCCTAAGATACGACTTGGCAAGCAAGTGGTAATGAGATGGGGAGCTATTAATATCAATGGGGGCTACTCTGGGAAGAAGGTAGAGCTGGCAGAGGCTACAAGTAAGATGGAGCTGGACGTTTTAGCTGTTAGTGACATTCGGGTAAGGGGTGAGGAAGAAAAGGAAGTGGGAGAATACAAGATCTACCTGTCAGGAGTCAAAGCCGGAATAGCACAGTGGGGTGTAGGGCTTTACATCAGGAAAGAAATGGAACCCAGCGTAGCTGCAATAAGGTATGTAAACTAACGACTGATGTGGATAGATTTGACAGTGTATAGCAAGAAAATTAGCTTTGTGTCAGTATATTCGCATTGTGAAGGTACGGATCAAGATAAGATGGATAGTTTTTATGAGGCACTCAGTGATGTAGTTGTTAGAGTAAAGGACAAGGACAGTGTTCTGCTCATGGGGGATTTTAATGCCAGGATTGGAAATCGAACAGAAGGGTATGAAAAGGTTATGGGTAAATTTGGAGAGGATATGGAGGCCAACAGGAACGGGAAACAACTCCTGGATTTCTGTGCCAGTATGGGCTTAGTAATCACAAACTCCTTTTTTAAACATAAGAACATTCACCGGTATACTTGGGAAGGCAAGGGAACCAGATCTGCCATTGACTACATAATAACAGATCAGGAATTCAGGAAGGCTGTGAGGGACACACGTGTATTCCGGGGATTCTTTGATGACACTGATCATTATTTAATCTGCAGTGAAATTGGGATTGTAAGGCCGGAAGTGCAGGAGGTTAGGTCCATATGTAGGAGGATAAGAGTGGAGAAACTTCAGAATAAGGAAATCAGGCAGAAGTACAAAACAGTGATCTCAGAAAGGTACCAGTTAGTTGAATGTAGTCAATTACAGTCATTGGAAAAGGAATGGACAAGGTACAGGGACACAGTACTAGAAGTGGTTAAAGAATGTCTTGGAACAGTAGTGTGTAACAGTAGGATGAAGCAAACAGCTTGGCGGAATGACACAGTCAAGGCAGCCCGTAAAAGGAAAAAGAAGTATCAAAAATGGCTACATACTAGAACTCAGGTACACAGAGAAAGTTATGTTGAAGAAAAAAAAACAAAGCCAAACAGATAATTGCAGCATCCAAGAAGAAATCTTGGGAAAACTTTGGAAACAGAGTGGAGACTATGGTCAAGCTGCTGGAAAACCATTCTGGAGTGTAATTAGCAGTCTTAGAAAGGGAGGTAAGAAGGAAATGACAAGTGTTTCGGGCAGGTCAGGAAAACTGCTGGTGAATCCTGTGGATGCCTTGGGCAGATGGAGGGAATATTTTGAAGAGTTGCTCAATGTAGGTGAAAATACGATCAGTAATGTTTCAGATTTCGAGGTAGAATGGGATAGGAATGATGATGGAAATAGGATCACATTTGAGGAAGTGGAGAAAATGGTCAATAGATTGCAGTGCAATAAAGCGGCTGGGGTGGATGAAATTAAGTCATAACTCATAAAATACAGTGGAATGTCAGGTCTTAAATGGCTACACAGGATAATTGAATTGGCCTGGGAGGCGGCACAGGTTCTATCAGACTGGACAAAAGCAGTAATCACACCTATCTTTAAACATGGAAACAGAAAAGATTGTAACAACTACAGAGGTATCTCTTTAATCAGCGTTGTGGGTAAAATCTTCTCAGGTATTGTTGAAAGGAAAGTGCGAGTATTAATTGAGGACAAACTGGATGAAAGTCAGTGTGGGTTTAGGCCTCTCAGAGGTTGTTAGGACCAGATCTTTAGCTTACGGCAAATAATGGAGGAGTGTTACGAGTGGAACAGGGAATTGTATCTATGTTTTATAGATCTAGAAAAGGCAAATGACCGGGTTCCTAGGAGGAAGTTATTGTCTGTTCTACGAAATTATGGAATAGGAGGCAATTTTTTGCAAGAAATTAAAGGTCTTTACATGGATAGCCAGGCAGCAGTTAGAGTTGACAGTAAATTTATTTCATGTTTCGGAGTAGTTTCAGGGGTAAGACAAGGCTGCAACCCGTCTCCACTGTTGTTCATATTATTGATGGATCATATGTTGAAAACAATAGACTGGCTGGGTGAGATTAAGATATGTGAACACAAAATAAGCAGTCTTGCATATGCGGATGACTTAGTTGTGATGGCAGATTCGATTGAAAGTTTGCAAAGTAATATTTCAGAGCTGGATCAGAAATGTAAGGACTATGGTGTGAAGATTAGCATCTCCGAAACGAAATTAATGTCAGTGGGAAAGAAATATAAACTGATTGAGTGCCAAATAGGAGGAACAAAGTTAGAACAGGTGGACGGTTTAAAGTACTTAGGATGCATATTCTCACAGGATGGCAACATAGTGAAAGAACTGGAAGCGAGGTACAGCAAAGCTAATGCAGTGAGCGCTCAGCTACGATCTACTCTCTTCTGGAAGAAGGAAGTCAGTACCAAGTCTACGTTATCTGTGCACCGTTCAATCTTTCGACCAACTTTGTTGTATGGGAGCGAAAGCTGGGTGGATTCAGGTTACCTTATCAACAAGGTTGACGTTACGGATATGAAAGTAGCTAGGATGAGTGCAGGTACTAGTAGATGGGAACAATGGCAGGAGGGTGTCCACAATGAGGAAATCAAAGAAAAACTGGGAATGAACTCTATAGATGTAGCAGTCAGGGCGAACGGGCTTAAATGGTGGGGTCGTGTTACACGCATGGGAGAAGCAAGGTTACCCAAGAGACTCATGGGTTCAGCAGTAGAAGGTAGGAGGAGTCGGGGCAGACCAAGGAGAAGGTACCTGGATTCGGTTAAGGATGATTTTGAAGTAATAGGTTTAACATCAGAAGAGGCACCAATATTAGCACTGAATAGGGGATCATGGAGGAATTTTATAAGGGGGCTATGCTCCAGACTGAACGCTGAAAAGTATAATCAGTCTTAAATGATGATGATGATGATGATGATATGATTTAAAGTCGTAAGTACAGTGTGCTCACTTTATGTCTCTTCCTATTTTGTTTTGTTTATACACATGTTACCAACCTAACGAATTAGATGCTGAAAATTAACGTTTGTTCATTTCTGTTCTCCTTATATCTCTATGTGTTTATGGCTGTCAGTAGGATTTACAGAAAGTAGAATGTGGATTGCAAAAGCTGTCAGTATCGTTGAAATTTTTGATATTCAGCTGTTTTGAGTTTTGGTTTCAATTCATTGTCGAGCGGTTTATGTAAAAGTGAACTCACTGCTTACCTTAATAGACAAAATAGTAGAATAACACTTCAACAGATCATTATTTACAGAACATTAGCACCCAACTCCTTTGTCCTCACTTTTACATGAACCCCTCCACTAAACATTTAAACCGAAACTCGAATCAGAACACGAAAACTTTCAACCACTCTCTATTCTACTACATCCACATTCAACTTTCTACAGCTCTCCCTGAGTAACTACACACACACACACACACACACACACACACACACACACACACACACACACACACACATACACTCGCACGCACGCATGCACGCACGTACACAGATGTAAAGAGAACATAAACGAACAGAATTTGGTTTATATTTCGTTAGCGTGGCAATATGTACATAAACAAACCAAATAAGTAGTGACATAAACTGAACATATAGTAGTTACGACTTTGAATCAGTTTTTCGTGATATATCCGCATCTGGTGACAGAAGAGTAATAGTGCACCACACCAATTAGCGCAAGGAACATGAAAATTGTGAACAAAAAAGTTTGTGACTTGAAAATGTGCTTATGTCTAGTAAGTGAAGTTACAGTGCGACATACAGACTAAGACCAGATGGGAGGAAATGCAGACGCCAGCCAAATGCTCGATTAACTGTAAGAAATCACTTATTTGCATAAACAATAAGACTTGAACTGTTTTATCGCAAAGATTCCACTGGAAATGCGTTAAAGTAAAAGACGAAACGTGTCTGAACAAATAAAATGCATCAAGCAAGAAAAAGGCGTTTGTTTTTACGAAACGAATATTTCTGAGCTTGCTACTGGTGATGGCCACGTAAAAAAACTTCTTATTAATTATTTCGGCCGGCCGGTGTGGCCGAGCGGTTCTAGGGGCTGCAGTCTCGGGCATGGGTGTGTGTTATGTATTTAGGTTAGTTAGGTTTAAGTAGGTCTAAGGTATAGGGGACTGATGACCGCAGAAGTTAAGTCCCATAGTGCTCAGAGTCATTTGAACCATTTTGAATTATTTCGATTTGCCTTAAGATATTTTGTTTATCTGCAGTGTCTGATATACTTTATAATTACATGTAATAACATCAGATCACGATATATAGCCTGTGATAAGTCGATATCTTTTACCGAAAGATTTTACATCCCTGATCGAATCTTTATGTCAAACATCATGGCATAAAATATCAAATATTATATTATATGCATCGTCTTCAATATCATAAAGTCCCACTGATCCCAGAATTGCAAGTAGTTATGAAGGACCAGTCATATAATTGCTTTCACAGTTACTACTTTAGGTGTTATGATCCAGTTGTCGATTCGATATTTGGGTGTCAAAATACCGTATTTAATTTTTGATTAACATGCTTTCCCGACACCAATAGTAATTAAAACTAGTTTCATACGACAGTTTTGCATCCTTCATTACGCCTGAGAAAGATCACACTCCACTGCACAAAAAATACGTGACAGCATATGCAGAACTGCATTACGATACTTTTTCCATCCATAACTAATAGATAACACGTAAGCAGTTACCGGTTGTAGGTTTACAAAGTAATATATGTCTTATGGAAAATGTCACAAATATCAACGTGGCCAAAACAGTTATTCAACTTTATCATTAGCTGACAGTCGTCTCAAGAAAACTGCATTCAAGTTGTAACGTAAGGCAGTAATAGAGCTGCTTACACAAATACAAATATTCTGGCAATAGATACCCACCTGACCTACCTAATCAAGGGTAATGTTGTTTGCTACTAGGTTACATTAACAAGAAAGACAATTCGTCTATTTTTCTGTGGTCCTCAGTCTGAATACTGTGTTGATACAGCGCTCCACAGTAGTCTATCCTGTATAATTCAGCTTCCATTATCAAACAAACGATCTATCGATGTCTCAGAATATGTCGATATGTGGTGTCAACTAATCCCCTCTTTTAGACAAGTTGTGCCGTAAGTTCTACTTTCTCATCAGTTTAATTCAGTACCTCTTCTTTAGTTATACCATCTACATATCTGATGTTCAGCATTCTTCTTTATCTTCTTCAGTACCGCATTTTGAAAGCTTCCATTGTCTTCTTTATAAAACTTTTCATCATCCATGTTTCACTTACATATAAGGCTACACTCCACAGAAATACCTCTATAAAATAGTACTCAACCATTTAAATTTACATTTGATGTCAATAAATTTCCTTTTCCAGAAATGCTTTTCAAGCTATTGGCCGTCTGCACTTTATAACCTCTCTACTTCTGCCTTCTCAAATACTGCTTCCCTTTCAAGTCACTGAAGCATTGAAACTGCAGATCGGTTTCTGTGCTTCTGTATAAGTTGTTGATAATCTTGTGTCCCTGCGTTTTATCGTTGATACCTGCAGAGGTTCAAATAGTGTCTTTCAGCTATGATTGTCAAAACCGTTTTTCTAAATATGTTATACAAATGCTATAAACACAGTTTTGTCTTCCTTCAGTCTGTCTGCTAAGTTAAGTGTTAGGATCAGTATTACCTTGCGTGTTCAGACATTTCACAGGAATCTCATATTAGTTTCTATGGCCCCTCTCCCTCTCCTCTCCACGTCTTCCTTCCACCTTCTAGCCTTCTCTTATTTGCTTAGTTCTGGCTTGCCAAATGAGCCCTTGAAAGCTGCTTCTCTTTTGAGCAGAGTTTTCTTTCCTATTTTTCTTATTTAGTTTCGGAGTGTATGTTTTCCAAGTGCAAAATAGTAGTTGCGATTCTGGACTCTGTCAATGTCATTTTTTAAACATCTGTATTCCCTATGATCTACCTTATTTGGTTGTAATTTTCCTTGTTGTCAATTAAATTCAATGTATCAGGTTTTATCCAAGAATTTCTATTGCACCTTTTTTCCTTTTACAGCATCTGTTGCCTTCACTACTTCTTCTTGCAAAGATGTCCATTCGTTCCTTCCTCTGGTTCAGCCGGTGGTTGCCTAATGGTTTCTTTAAGATTATCGAAAAACTGTGGGTCTCAACTTATTCAGGTTCTATCTGCTTAATTTGCTACCATTTAATAGCTCTTTAGTTATGAACCAAAGTTCATAACCAAAAAATTGTCGTCGGTCTGCGTCTGCACCGGAAGTGTCTTACAATTTAAAATCTGGTTTCGAAAACTCTGCTCAACGATTTCTTCACTCACAACAGGTCGATTCGTTGATTTCCCGAAGCTTTAAGCTGCGCATACCATCGCGAATGGAGTTTGCATTTGGTGGATCTTCGCTGAACTTCGTTCTGAAGTGTCGTTGTACTGTTACGGCATACGCTTTGTCGGCGCCTATCGTAGTCTTGCCTAGCTGCTCATTGCAGCGCTCTCGTTACAGGAATTTGAAGTTCGACTGCAACAATACATTTTTTTTCGTTTTTCTACATGACTGTTGTGTTTTGTGACAATATGTCAATTAATGTACCTGCAGTGGACGTTTATAATAACCTTATATTGGTATTTTTTGAAGAATTCTACGACAGTGTGCTGTTTTATCCACATATTTGTATCTGGCAGAGGGATCACCTTCAGCATCGACCTATTCTCCCTCTACTTATGCCACTGTGGCAGCATTTAGCTTTTAACTTATAAAGTTTAAGCAAGCATAGATCGGACACCTCTCATCCGCCAGCGTAGCCGAGAGCGCTAATGCGCTGCTTCCTGGACTCGGGTAGGCGCGCCGGCCTCAGATCGAATCCGTCCGGCGGATTAGCGACGAGGGCCGGTATGCCGGCCAGTCTGGATGTGGTGTTAGGCGGTTTTCCACATCCCACTAGGTGAATGCTGGACTGGTTCCCAAGTTCCACCTCAGTTACACGACTCAGAGACATTTGAAAACGTTCGCACTATTTCATGACTTACAGTAGACGCAGACAACTGGGGTACACTACTTCCGTTTGGGGTGGTGGCAGGGAGGGCATCCGGCCACCTTCCGCAATTACCACTGCCATATCCGTCATAACAAAGCCGACCCCGCGTTGGAGCGGGACAAAGGCCCGAGAAAGAAAGAAAGGAAAATCGGGCACCTCTCCTTTCCTTGTTGCACCCCAACGATGACAATTTCTTCGACATTCACAACGTGAACCTGAGACCTTCGGATCTACTGTCACCACGCTAGCGATCTTGGCTGTGGAGTCGGCGATAGGAGTATGTGGCAGAGACAGTGCCACTACTTCCCTTTGCAGCGGAAGAAAGGTGGCGGCAGTCTGACGGGAACGCAAGGCGGTATACCAGCAGCTGGTTGTGAGTAGCGTCAGAGCGCAGTGTACGAACTATGCTATTTGTAAGAGTGTATGGAATCGATTATTGTGTCAGATACTGACGACGTAAGAGACGAAACCCACTGAATATTAAAAACAACAGTGGTAGTACCCACAGAAGTTAGCAAACTAATGAGCACAGCGTACCACACAAACAAAGTGTGAGTACTCTGCAAAATTCATTTAAAACATCAGTGTGCAAAAGTGGAAAACTCACGTAATTTTTTGCTTTCACAATTTGTGTCTGTTTTCGTAAAAGCATAATCAACAAATATGCACAACCGCTCTGTAAAGTGTTTGGAAATAAATCACTTCCAGAAAAGACTGTTTACAATAGATTTGTAGAATTTCGAGCATGTCGTGCTTCTGTCAGTGGAGGTTAATTAAGAATCGGTTATTGTCTTAAAAAAAAAAAACATCGACGCTGTTCGCAGCCTGTAACTTACCGTGACACAGATACATCTTTAGGCACAACGAAAACAGCGCTGCATTCTTTTTTTACGAATATTTAGCTACGAGAAAGCTCAAGTTCTGGTCCAAGACAAGTAGTGAAAGAATCCTGAAAAATTTCGGCTGAAGAAATGCTACAACCTTACGCAACATCGTAATAACAGGTGAAGCTTGCATATATTCTTAGGAAAAAGGAAGTAAGCAGTTATCAATTGTTTAGAATTTCAAAGACTGTACTAAAAGTCGTTCTTGAAGCACTTCCCACCAAATTACCGCTTGTTTCTTTGGTTACTCTATACACGGCATAGTTTTAGTAGGTCAGGTAATACACTACTGGACATAAAAACTGCTACACCACGAAGATGACGTGCTACAGTCGCGAAATTTAACCGAGAGAAAGAAGATGCTGTGATATGCAAATGATTAGCTTTTCAGAGCATTCACACAAAGTTGGCGTCGGTGGCGACACCTACAACGTGCTGATATGAGGGAAGTTTCCAACCGATTTCTCATACAGAAACAGCAGTTGACCGGCGTTGCCTGGTGAAACGTTACTGTGATGCCTCGTGTAAGGAGGAGACATGCGTACCATAACATTTCCGACTTTGATACAGGTCAGATTGTAGCCTATCGCGATTGCGGTTTATCGCATGGCGACATTGCTGCTCGCGTTGGTCGAGATCCAATGACTGTTAGCAGAATGTGGAATCGGTGGGTTCAGGAGGGTAATACGGAACGCCGTTTTGGATCCCAACGGCCTCGTATCACTAGCAGTCGAGATTACAGGCATCTTATGCGCATGGCTGTAACGGATCGTGTAGCCACGTCTCGATCCCTGAGTCAACAGATGGGGGCGTTTGAAAGACAACAACCATCTGCACGAACAATTCGACGACGATTGCAGCAGCATGGACTATCACCCCAGAGACCATGGTTGCGGTTACCCTTCACGCTGCATCACAGACAGGGGCGCCTGCGGTAGTGTACTCAACGACGAACCTGGGTGCACGAATGGCAAAACGTCATTTTTTCAGATGAATCCAGATTCTGCTTACAGCACCATGATGGTCTCATCTGTGTTTGGTGACATCGCGGTGAGCGCATATTGGAAGCGTGTACTCGTCTTCGCCATACGGGCTATCAGCCGGCGTGATGGTATGGGGTGCAATTGGTTACACGTCTCGGTCACCTCTTGTTCGCATTGACGGCATTTTGGACAGTGGACGTTACATTTCAGATGTGTTACGACTCGTGACTCTACCCTTCATTCGATCCCTGTGAAACGCTACATTTCCTGCGCGGGCCTTTCTGGATACAAAACATATTCGACTGCTGCCCTTGCCAGCACATTCTCCAGATCTCTCACCAACTGAAAACGTCTGGTCAATGGTGGCCGAGCAACTGGCTGGTCACAATACGCCAGTCACTACTCTTGATGAACCTTGGTATCGGGTTGAAGATGCTTGGACAGCTGTACCTGTACACGTCATCCAAGCACTGTTTCATTCAATGCCCAGGCGTATCAAGGCCGTTATTACGGCCAGAGGTGGTTGTTCTGGGTACTGATTTCTCAGGATCTATGAATCCAAATTGCGTGAAAATGTAATTACATGTCAGTTCTAGTATAATATACTTGTCCAATGAATACCCGTTTATCATCTGTATTTCTTCTTGATGTAGTAATTTTAATGGCCAGTAGTGTAGTTAATGCTGAACGGTATATAGCAATTTAATTGTAACCAGTCACCCCCCCTCCCTAATAACCGCGTGTTTTACAAAGCAGCTTCTTGGATCGGGGGAGCAACACTGGTCCCCGATCCGATCCGCCCGGAATATTAATGACGAGGGCCGGTGTGCCCGTCTAGCGTGGATGTGGTTTTTACGCCGTTTCCCACATACAAATACGTCAATGCTGAGGTGGCACCCACGTCCCTTACAGGATTCGTTCTAACACTCTTCCACGTAATAAGAAGGATACACAAACTACGTCCGGGGGGGGGGGGGGGGGCAGGAGGGAGCAGGCGGGGGTGGCACCAAGAAGGGCATCTGGCGACGGTCCACGAGAAACATTGCCAGATTCAGATAAGCTCGCCAACCACTTAAGATGTGGGATAAAGACAGAAAAAAGAAGAATTGCTCTTAATCGTCGACGAAATGAGAAAAATAACAATCGGAAACACCACATCATTCTTCATCATGACCAAGCCAGCTGTCACATAAGTCAAACAATTCATTATTTGGGGACAAAACATGGAATTAATTTCTGATGTCCTATATTCACCTGATTTGTCTTCTAGTGTCTCTTTGTTTCCTTATATCAAACAAACGTGTAGACATGATTTTTTATCGTCACAAAAACCCGCTAATGCTCCCAGCACCTTGTTTTTTAGATATAAACATCAGAATGGGAAAAATGTTTCCAGAATTGGTTCGAACACATACAAAAGAGTATAAATTTTGAAGGAGAATTGTTTTGAGAAGAAACAGGACGTGTTGTGTTATAGCATTTTATTTCTACATTGTTTAGAAATTTAAAAAAGCGGCACACGTACTTAACTCTGTGGCCACTTACTGCCTTCTGCGTAACGATCTGTAAGATCGATGAGTGTAGCTTAGCTTCGCCAACACATAAACTATCACCTTTCAAACTAAAGGAGGCTTCAGGCCAAATTATGTACTAGCATAACGATCTGGGTGGCGTTAATGCGGGAAAACCGCTAATAACCGCTAAGAACTTTGAATGGTTTCAATTTCAGTTTTTCCCTTTTATTGGTTTCGTGGAACTAGTCACCAACTCACTATACGAAATTGACGTATACCCAACCTAATGTTATGTAGTGGGTAGCACCCTATCTGACCAGAGTCGGCTGTCCATAACGTGTTCGGCTTAACTTACCTGTTTCATAAAAAAACAACGACATATTTTTTTAGATATGGATCCGATAGTCAAAACACCGGGAGAGTGCTTAATTCGTACCATTCGCTTTGCTCCGCCGACAGTAACTATAAATGCCTGTCAGAATGCAGCGCCTTTGTTTGAGATCCTTTGTTCTGCAAAGGAACAGAGCAAACACAGTACATCTACATCTACGGTTTTGAAAATGGTTCGAATGGCTCTGAGCACGATGGGACTTAACTTCTGAGGTCATCAGTCCCCTATAACTTAGAACTACTTAAATTTAACTAACATAAGGACATCACACACACCCATACCCGAGGCAGGAGTCCAACCTGCGGCCGTAGCGGTCGCACGATTCCAGACTGTAGCACCCAGAACCGCTCGGCCATCCCGGCCGGCTGTGCGGTTTTCACAGAATGAATTGGTAGTCAATACTAATACTAAGAAAGTGTATTTTTGTGCAAACATACACTTTTTACACGGAAAAATGCCCACTGACAGTAAAAATCTAAAAGGAGGTTAAATCAGAATGCCAATGGAGTTTGTTTCACAACTCTAGTTCGATTCGTTTACAAGGTACCGTATTTTGGAAAGTTCCAGCACCGACCCTTGTGCAGTACCTGTGACAGCACATACTAAAGAAGAACACAAGTACATACTCTAATGTGGTATGGAACGAGAGCTGCACATGTGCTAGCATTTCAGTAGAGATGTCCGAGTAGGCTGCAATAACATGCCATTGCATACCATTGGATGTAGTTGGTATGTTCTTGTACATCTACATCTACATTTATACTCCGCAAGCCACTCAACGGTGTGCGGCGGAGGGCACTTTACGTGCCACTCTCATTACCTCCCCTTTCTGTTCCAGTCGCGTATTGTTCGCGGGAAGAACGACTGTCTGAAAGCCTCCGCGCGCGCATGAACCTCTCTAATTTTACATTCGTGATCTCCTCGGGAGATATAAGTAGAGGGAAGCAATATATTCGATTCCTCATCCAGAAACGCACCCTCTCGAAACCTGGCTAGCAGGCTACACCGCGATGCAGAGCGCCTCTCTTGCCACTTGAGTTTGCTAAACATCTCCGTAACGCTATCACGGTTACCAAATAACCCTGTGACGAAACGCGCCGCTCTTCTTTGGATCATCTCTATCTCCTCCGTCAACTCGATCTGGTACGGATCCCACATTGATGAGCAATACTCAAGTATAGGTCGAACGAGTGTTTTGTAAGCCACCTCCTTTGTTGATGGATTACATTTTCTAAGGACTCTCCCAATGAATCTCAGCCTGGTACCCACCTAACCAAAAATTAATTTTATATGATCATTCCACTTCAAATCGTTCCGCACGCATACTCCCAGATATTTTACAGAAGTAACTGCTATCAGTGTTTGTTCCGCTATCATATTATCATACAATAAAGGATCCTTCTTTCTATGGATTCGCAATACATTACATTTGTTTATGTTAAGGGTCAGTTGCCACTCCCTGCACCAATTGCCTATCCGCTGCAGATCTTCCTGCATTCGCTACAATTTTCTAATGCTGCAACTTCTCTGTATACTACAGCATCATCCGCAAAAAGCCGCATGGAACTTCCGACACAATCTACTAGGTCATTTCTATATATTGAGGAAAGCAATGGTCCCATAACACTCTCCTGTGGCACGCCAGAGGTTACTTTAATGTCTGTAGACATCTCTCCATTGATAACAACATGCTGTGTTCTGTTTGCTAAAAACTCTTGAATCCAGCCACACAGCTGGTCTGATATTCTGTAGATTCTTACTTTGTTTATCAGGCGACAGTGCAGAACTGTATCGAACGCCTTGCGGAAGTCAAGGAAAATAGCACCTACCTGGCAGCTTGTATCTAATATTTTCTGGGTCTCATGAACAAATAGAGCGAGTTTGGTCTCATACAATCGCTGTTTCCGGAATCCATGTTGATTCCTACAGAGTAGATTCTGGGTTTCCTAAAACGACCTGATACTCGAGCAAAAAACATGTTCTAAAATTCTACAACCGATCGACGTAGGAGATATAGGTCTATTGTTTTGCGCATCTGCTCGACGACCCTTCTTGAAGACTGGGACTACCTGTGCTCTTTTCCAATCATTTGGAACCTTCCGTTCCTCTAGAGACTTGCGGTACACGACTGTTAGAAGGGGGCAAGTTCTTTCGAGTACTCTGTGTAGAATTGAATTGGTATCCCGTCAGGTTCAGTGGACTATCCTCTGTTGAGTAATTCCAGTTGCTTTTCTATTCCTTGGACAAATATTTCGATGTCAGCCATTTTTTCGTTTGTGCGAGGATTTAGAGAAGGAACTGCAGTGCGGTCTTCCTCTGTGAAACAGCTTTGGAAAAAGTGTATAGTATTTCAGCTTTACGCGTTTCATCCTCTGTTTCAATGCCATCATCATCCCGGAGTGTCTGGATATGCTGTTTCGAGCCACTTACTGATTTAACCTAAGACTAGAACTTCCTAGGATTTTCTGTCAAGTCGGTACATAGAATTTTATTTTCGAATTTACTGAACGCTTCACGCATAGCCCTCTTTACGCGAACTTTGACATCGTTTAGCTTGTTTGTCTGAGAGGTTTTGGCTGCGTTTAAACTTGCAGTGAAGCTCTCTTTGCTTTCGCAGTAGTTTCCTAACTTTGTTGTTGAACCGCGGTGGGTTTTCCCCGTCCCTCACAGTGTTACTCGGCACGTACCTGTCTAAAACGCATTTTACAATTGCCTTAAACTTTTTCCATAAAAACTCAACATTGTCAGTGTCGGAACAGAAAATTTCGTTTTGATCTTTTAGGTAGTCTGAAATCTGCCTTCTATTTCTCTTGCTAAACAGATAAACCTTCCTCCCTTTTTTTATATTCCTATTAACTTCCATATTCAGGGATGCTGCAACGGCATTATGATCACTGATTCCCTGTTCTGCACTTACAGAGTCGAAAAGTTTGGGTCTGTTTGTTATCAGTAGGTCCAAGATGTTATCTCCACGAATCGGGTCTCTGTTTCATTGCTCGAGATAATTTTCGGGTAGTGCACTCATTATAATGTCACTCGATCCTCTGTCCCTACCATCCGTCCGAAACATCTGAGTGTCCCAGTCTATATCTGGTAAATTGAAATCTCCACCTAAGACTGTAACATGCTGAGAAAATTTATGTGAAATGTATTGCAAATTTTCTCTCAGTTGATCTGCCACTAATGCTGCTGAGTAAGGAGGTTGGTAAAAGGAGCCAATTATTAACTTAGCTCGGTTGTTGAGTGTAACCTCCACCCATAATAATTCACAGGAACTATCCACTTCTACTTCATTATAGAATAAACTACTACTAACAGCGACAAACATGCCACCCCCGGTTGCATGTTCTTGGCACTGCTACTGCGGCTTCCGTTCCCGGAGAAGCAGAGAGCGTTTCGCAAGTATGAGCCGTTGTTGCACAACGAATCTCAAACTCACAAGCTACAGCCCATGCGAGCTCGATCAGAGAGCATACGTAACTATCACGATCCTGATTGCCATACAGAATCCCATATGGGTGACTGGTGGGTGTGCTGACGAAGTCTGTTAATCTAATCTACAACTGCTGTACACAGGTCGTGGCAAGGAGGACATAAGAAGTAGACTATCACGGACAAAGAGAACACTCCTGGCCAAGATAAGGCTACTAGTATCAAACTGGAGGAAATTTTGGAGAATTTACTTTTGGAGGACAAGAATCTAAGCGTCTGAAATGTGGCGCTAAAGAAGGATATTGAAAATTAGGTGGACTGCTAAAACAGGGAATGGTTAGGTTTCCCACAGAACCAGAAAGAAACGAAAATATGGAAAACACTGAAAGAAGAAGTGACGAGGTGACAGAATACGTGTTAAGATATCAGGGAATAACTTCCACTACGTAAAGCTTTCCACTCAACAGTAGGAAGAGCTGCTAAGTTGAATAATACTGTCAAACTGACAAACTTCTGCTACGTACCATCCGTGTTTGCTCCTTAGTTTGCTTTGAAAAATCCTTTTCACCGCGGCTGGTCTGAAATTATCTCTGTGAATTTACATGCAGCTCTCCACATTGTTGTAACCTGTGCAAGCCTCTAAATCTCTGCATAATTACCGTAGCTGACACCTGTTTGTACCTACTTACTGTAGTCACATAAGTAGTGAGAAGTAGCAGAAGTGAGACTGGTGATAAATTTAACGTGAAAAGTGCTGACCACGAAGCAGGTGAAGTGATGGAAATCTGCTGCACTGGAAGTATGACGGACGAAGCAAGGAGGACTTAAAAAGTAGACTAGCGCGGACAATTAGGGCATTCCTGGCCAAAATAAGGCTACTAGTATCAAATATCTCCATTAATTTGAGGAGGAAATTTACTCTTCGACGACAACAGCATATGGCAGTGAATCATCGACTGTGGGAATCTCGGAAAAAAGAGAATCTAAGCATCTGAGATGTGGTGCTACAGAAGGATGTCGAAAATTAAGTGGACTGATAGGGAATGAGGAGGTTCCCTGCAGAACCGGGAAAGAAACTAGCATACAGAATACACTGAAAAGAAGAAGGGACAAGATGACACGGTATGTGTTAAGATATCAAGGAATAATTTCTACGGTACTAGAAGGAGCTGTACAGGGTAAAAATTGTAGGGGAAGACCTAGACTGGTATACATCCAACAAATAAGTATTGAGGACGTAGGTAGTAAGGGCTGTTCTGAGTTGAAGAGGTTGGCACAAGAGAGAAATTCGCGGTGATGTGTGTAAAACCAGTCAAAAGACAGATGATACAAAAATGAAAGGCTGGTCTCGGTCTCCATCTACAAATTTAACTGTGCACATTTCACTCCATCACCAAACTGACGATTCCTCAGGACGTGTCCTACCAAACTGCCCCCTTTTTTAGTCAAGGTGTGGCAGAAACTTCTTTTTCCCTCAGTTTTGTGCAGCACTTATCATATGTTATCCCATTTACCTATATAATCTCCAACATTCTTCTGTAGCAACAAATTTCAAACACTTCTATCCTCCTCCTGTCTGGACTGATTATTGAAAAGGTTCCACTTGAGAACAAGGCTACATTCAAGGCGAATACATTCAGAAAAATCTTCTTGAACTTAAATTTAACTTTTATCTCCATAAAATCCTCTTTTTCATAAATGATGTTCTTGCCATGGTCAGTCAGCATTTTACATCCTCTCTACGTGGCTATCGTCTGTTATTTTGCTGCCCAAGTAGCAAAACTTACCTGCAGCATTTGGCGTCTCATTTCGTAATCCCATTTCCTTAGCATCACCTGATTTAAATCGACTGTATTCACCTACTTTTCTTTTACTTTTGTTGATGTTCATCTCATAACCATATCTAGATACTGTCCTTACCATTCAACTGATGCTCCAGGTGTCAAAATAAATGCTGTATATTGCTTTATTGCCAATACTGCACATAAATAGGAAACAAAACTGATTTTTTTCTGTCAGCTACAAAAATAAAGACGATAAATGCACTTCCACTTAATAAACACAAACAAAAACAAAACATTAAGAAGATTCCACTGCAAACACTGCAACTTATTCCCACTGGCATCCTGCATAACACAATATTTACGAACCAGTTGCGACTCCTCGTAATTGGCGACGAATCTAAATACTGTTAGTCATACTCCTTAAGAACTTGCCCAGATAAGCCTCTGAGATACTGTCCCATTCCTCCACAGCGGCCTCTGTGATGCCCTGTGAGGTCTCTGGAGTGACAGGGCAATTGCAAACCGATCGTTTTAACATTGGCAGTGCATTCTGAATGCAGCAGAGATCTGGAGAACATGGAGGCCATTACATCAGACTGATTATATGCTCCACCAGGAAAGTGTTCACAAGATTGTGACGATGAGGGCATGCATTAGTGTCCATCAGCGTGAATCCCTCTCCAATATGTTCACCAAATGGAGCCTCAGTGCATGCAAGGATGTCGTCCCGATACTTCACATCAGTCATCCTCCTACGTATTGACAAAAGAGGTGTCCTGCGGACATACGTGATTCCACCCGAAAACGTGACTGCATCGCCTCGACAAGGGTGTCGGTCACATTTAGGGTGTAAAGATTCTCCCTCTTGCCTCCGCACACGAAGATCAGTATTTTCAGGGTAGAGAATGATACGGGTCTCATCAGAAAAGTGCGTTGTGTCTCACTGCTGCCTAGTCCGCAAAAATAGTGGTTTCCTGCCTATGTGAAACGAATCCCTGTCCGAATCCGAAGTAGAGGAGGAGTCTTGAGAAGTCCTATGGCACCAAACCCATGTTCGTGGAAACTGTTTCATATTGTTTGTGTTGACACCTGCACTCCTGTAGGTGTCTGGAACCGCCACCGTAGGCGTCCAACATTCTGCTGAGGTTTCTGCTTGCTCTTATACGCAGATATCGGTCCTGCACACTTGCTGTTTTTTTCCACGGCCGCTTCTATGAGAATCCTCAACTGATCCTCTAGCTAGGAACTTATTCCAGAGTCTAAAGACATTAGTTTGACCCAAAGCAAAAATTTACTGCGGCGTACACCTGTCTCATTCACTGCTCCATTAGAGTGGCTGTACTGAGACTCTGGTCGTACGTTATTGTTGTCCGAACAATCCTGAAGCAACATTTCGTAATGGCACGAAGCACAATGCTGTAATGTTTGCAGGTGACAGACCACACATGCTGAACTCTCACTGTCGAAAAATGCACTGTTTCCTCTAGAATTACATTGCAAATAAACCAATATATTGATGTTATGAAGTATTTCTGGATCACACGTTCAGTAGTTATTTCGACAACTCTTTAATACCATCTGCCAGCCTCAAAATTCTTATTTTTCTCCCTGGTGAATGTTCTTTGTATGTCTACACGCCCTTCGTGAAATCTTGCGGAGATGCAGGAACGATGTCTTTGAGTGGTGTGTATTGTGTATTTAAACTGGGGACCTAGAAACGACGGAGAGGCTTCGTCCCGCGGCAGCCCTCAGTGGTGCACAACTCCTTACAGGCCACAGCAGTCCACCCACCCCACCTCCGTCCCACCGAGGGTTATTTTGCGGTTAGGCCCCCGCGGACACCCGCTCCCGGGAACGTCTTATACCAGGTGAGTGTAACCCCAGTTGTTTGCGTGGTAGAGTAATTATGGTGTACCCGTACGTGGAGACAGTGTTTGCGACATAGTGTAACTGAGGCGGAACAAGGGGAACCAGCCCGCATTCGCCGAGGTAGATGGAAAACCGCCTTACAAACCATCCACGGGCTGGCCGGCACACCGGACCTCGACACTAATCCGCCGGGGACCGGCAAGCCTTCCAGGTGGGCAAGCAGCGCGATAGATTTGGGTGGTGAGTTCGCATATTCTTTCAATGAATACAGCATCTATCGTGCCAGGTGGTGAATAAAACTCACCTGAAAAAGTTTTATGCAAAAAGTTATGTAATTCCAACTTCCTTCTTTGCTTCCTTTACTTGTACGTACTGAATAACTACGGGTACAAGCTACTACCCTGCCTCACACCTGTGTCAATTGCTGCTGCCCTTTCATGTCCCTCGATTCTTGTAACTGCAGCCTGGCTGCTTGGCTAGTTGTAAACAATATATAGCTCGAGCTGCCTTCAGAAATTCAAATAATTTATTGCAGTCGGCTTTGTCGAAAGCTTTCTGTAAATCTACAAATGCTATAAACGTAGGTTGACATTTCTTCAGTATATCTTCTCAGGTAAGTCGTGAGGCCTGTACTGTCTCATGTGTTCCTATATTTGCAGGAGAAGAATTCATGGTAACAGTAGAGAAAATTTGAGATTTACCTAGATAAGGTACTTTGATCGCCTTAAAAGTGAAAACTTGCATGAAAAATAATCATCGAACATAGACTAATTCGAACATAAAATAGTTGCAATTACCTCGCGGATTCTCGCGGACAGTACAAAGACGGAAACTTTTTTATGTCCTGAGAGGTGATTATAAAATGAACAAAAAATTTAAGTTCTTAACATCAAGTCGGGCGCTTGTCAAAAGTTGTATGCATGCATCGCTTGAAAAGTCCTAGTACCGTTTCAGAATCAGATGCGGAGAAAGAGAAACCACACACAGTCGTAGAAAACGTTGCAAGTCGCACGCTAACTTTCAACGAAGCGAGTGATCGTGTTAAACACTTCACTCTTCCAGATCTCACAGAACTTCTTGCTGGACTCCAGCGTTCGGAAGCTGAAGGCTTGTGAGCTCCGCGGTTTACAAGATAACCCGGTTGCACTCGACACACAAATAGACAACTAGCTAGAGCGACTTTGCGCTCTTTCACCACGCCAAGCGTATGCAAAAATTGCCGGTAAGTAACATATAGGAACGTAATCTGCTAATGTAAATAATATTTGCTCATTAGATTATCACTTTCCGAGCGAACATCGTAACTCTTCGTCTTGTCTTTAACTTCGTGTGTGTTTCTGTGTTGTCATCCTGAACTATGTAAGTGGTGTACTTTTGGAAACATTATCTGACAAATTGAGTCCCAAACTATCTGAAACTGTAAAACTATTGTCATTAACTTCAACAAAATTAGTTCAAAATGGTTCAAATAGCTCTGAGCACTATGGGACTTAACATATGAGGTCATCAGTCCCATAGAACTTAGAACTACTTAAACCTAACTAACCTAAGGATATCACACACAACCATGCCCGAGGCAGGATTCGAACCTGCGACCGTAGCAGTCACGCAATTCCGGACTAAAGCGCCTAGAACCACTCGGTCACCGCGGCCGGCTAATTAGTTAGAAAATCGAAACAGCAAATTAAAGCAATGATCCTGTGGAATTATGTGCTGTGCAGTGCAGTGAATCAGTGCTGCAGTGCGTAATGTCATAGCATGTGACTTGCAATTCCAACACACAAAGCTCACCAAAGTGTTTCTGTAAAAAATCCCTTTGTTTTTATGTAAGCAAACTTACTAACTAAAATTCCAATCATTAAGAAATGCACAGGCAAATGTAACCCTGCACAGTAAGAATAAGTTTTTCTGACAACAAATGTAATTCGAACTGAATTTTACCTACATGTAACCTGGAAATGATTTTCAAATGCAGTCCATAATTATCACAAAATTCATAGCTTACATGTGGCAAAGGAAACTCGCTGCTGTTCTCAAGCGGTGAAAATACAAATATAGCGCACCAGCGAACTAGCTAAAGAAAAGCTCTGTGTTCCGCAAAGAGCAATCCGGCGACACTTAATTGAAAATCCAAATTTTTGGGAGGAGGTGCTCATCTTCTCAATAATCAATTCTACAAAAAAAAATGAATTACTCTGCATGAGATTAGTTATTGAAATGATGGAGTGATAAATTCAAATTATGTGAACTGATAATTTGTCTCATCATATCTGAACAGTGAAAAAAATAAAGAAAAATTCCACTAAAACGTTCCGTTCTTCAAACACATCATTAATTACGCGCAAGCACGCAGTACAGCAATAGTATTACCTGAAAATCTTCATACTTCTCAGATTAATCTCTATCAAAGCATATTTCCAAAATTCAACATCCTCTGAGTCTTTATCTCTGTGCTGTGCAAGCTATTTCCAGGCCGCTTAGCAGTGTAACCAACGCCCTACTCACTGGCATCGACAGAACTGCTGCCAACCAAAGACCACAATGTATGTACTCAGAACTTTTGTGTCGTCACATATCAACTCTTGGAGACTATTGTTCGAAGTGTGTCCAATGTACAAACAGGAAGTGTGACACATCGAATGACAAAAAAAACTCACATCACATTCTGTCAATACCAAAAATAACCATGTAACCAAATAACCTGCAGAAATTGCATCTCTCTAGCTAGAAAACTGCATATCTAAAAATTATAAAACTAATCTTATTACGCCACTGGTGCTCTAGAAAAACAACAATAAATTCTTTAAGCATGCAGATTTTATGTTACCAGGCTCAAAATTGACAAAACAGGGTCAAATGACTTTCTCTACGTCTTAATGTAAAGACTTCGCAGTATTTTAAATATTTCTGGCACTTACTGACAGATTTTATATTACAAAAACACTAATAATCATAGAAAACTTCAAAAACTTTTAAAACACAAACGGCAGCCATATTTGTTTTTAGATTGGAGTTTAACAAGTATAATTATTAAACTGGACCTCTCTAAAAAGTTCATAAAAGTGAAAATTGTGGTCAACCATTAGACCAAGCGATCTGAAACTTCGCGTTTTTGAACTTTACAATAGCTTCTGCTGAATGGTAGACACGAAGTAAGAGGCTGTGAATCATTCATTTCATTTGGGATGGTTGCACAGGTTTCTAAGCTTGCTGTGTGCAAGCAGCGACATGCAAGCGTGAGGCACACAGCCGGGGGAATTCCGATATAGATAGTGCGGAAAACATTCACTCGCGACGCTTCGCTAGTTCTTTTGAAAACAGACCTTCTGGAGCTGCAAAGCAGTTTCATTACTGAAAATTATCAAGGCCAAAGTGCTGATCTGAAGTCTACTGAATCTCATATTGATTTTACCTCTACACTTCTACCCTACTCAGCTTATGCCACTTGTGGACCTCTCGCGCTGCGAAAACCACCTGCTGGTTGTAGGTGGCACCGTGTCCTCGGTAGGGCTCTGAGCACTATGGGACTTAACATCTATGGTCATCAGTCCCCTAGAACTTAGAACTACCCAAACCTAACTAACCTAAGGACATCACACAACACCCAGTCATCACGAGGCAGAGAAAATCCATGACCCCGCCGGGAATCGAACCCGGGGCCTCGGTAGGGAAGTGAATGGACAGTCATCAACTGACGTTGAAGTAATTTTGGCTGTGCCCAAGGACGTTTGTTGGGTCACCTTATACGTCATGACCTTGGACAAATTTTATAGTAGCTTCAGACTCTTTGCAAGTAATGCAGTTTTTTATACTGAACTATTGTGTGATATAAATCTGCACGAATGTCAGTCAAATCTTGATAAGATTTCCAAGTGGTACAAAAACTGGCAACTTATTTTAATGCTCAGAAATATGAAATTATGTACTTCACAAAACACAACAAAAGTAGTATCCTATAATTATAGCATCAGTGAGTAAATGAATCATTCAACTCGCATAAACACCTGGATGTAAAAATTTGTATGATACGAAATGGAACGATCACATAGGCTCAGTCGCAGGTAAATCAGGTGGCCCATTTCTATTCATCGACAGAATACTAGGGAAATGCGATCAGCCTACGAAGGCGATAACAAACAAAACAGTCGGGCGACCCATAGTAGAATATTGCTCTAGTGTGTGGGGCTGATGCCAGATTGGACTGACAGGGGATATTGAACTTATACAGAGAAGGGCAGCACGAATGGTCACAGATTTGTCTGACCATTAGCACCACTGAACTGGCAGACGCTTGAATATAGATGCCAACTTTTCCATGAAAGCCTGTTTACAGACCAGATTTTAGTGAGGAATCCTGGAACTTACCACAATTCTCTACGTATCGCACCCATATGAATCACGAGGACAGATTAAGCTAGTTAAAGTACGCACAGAGTCACTTAAACAATCTTTCTTCGCGTTTTGTATATGGTATGCGAATGGACCGAGAATAAACCTTAACAATTGGCACAATGAAAAGCCCTCGCTGCTATACACCTCACAGCGGTTTGCAGAGTACAGTGTAGCTTTCTCAGTTCCCGCGTACAAGGAAGCTAAAAGACTCATTACAAATTTATTTCTTTTCATCGCAGTAGAAGAACCAGGTATGAAAAAAGAGGTCCGTTTGAAAAGTAAAGGATGTTTTAAGTACGACTCAGGCGGTATGACCGGTGCTGTGTGAGACCCAATACCGGGGAGATAGACTCCGGTCGCACGATATGTCTGGGACTCGAGCACGTGACGTATGGTTTTCAGCCGAAACAGCCACTAGCGCCCTTGGAGAGGAGTTTGACACTATCGTTGCGCCATTTATCATTTCAGGTTGGTGTGTCAGCAGGCTCGTGCATAATCCTTATCGGTAGCGGCACGGGAGTGGCTTGGAGGTCGCGAAATTGAGGAGTCGGCAGTTAGCGCTCCATTGTGAAGTAGGAGGCAGATGTTTTGTCCTCAGGATTGGAGTGATTGTTTAATAATTCTGCTGGTTTCTTATACAGTAACAGTGATCCACGGTGATTAACGAACTTAGATTTGCAACAGAGAAAGTTTCAAGTGTGTTCCCGTTCGCGGGTGTGGAATTTCGATCAGTTTTTCCAGTTTCTCGTGGGTGATGCGGTTTAGTACGTGCGCTCGTGATTCATAGTTAAATGCCTCAGATCATATCCTAGAGTTTTTAGTGGCTTGCAAGTACCATTTGATGAATGCGGTACGTTTTGTCAGAATTCGTTGACAGTAATAAACTGCATTTGTTTCCGTAGATATATGAGGTTCTTGTTGTTGTGGTCTTCAGTCGAAGATTGGTTTGTTGCAACTCTTCACACTAGTTTATCCTGCACAACCCCATTTATCTCTGCATAGCTACTGCACCTTTAATCAATACGAAACTGCTTACTGTCTCCAAGCCTTTGTCTCCCTCTACAATTTTTATCCTCCAAACTTCCTTCCATTATCAGACTGACGATTCCTTGATGTTTCAGGACCTAAAGCGACTGATCCCATTTTCAGTTAAATTGTGCCAATATATTTCTTTTCTGCCATTTGTTACTGTTATGACCAGACGGAACTAAGCTCGTCCAGCCATAACTGTGGGTTCTTTGATTTCCCTAGGAGACAGCTCGCTGGAACTACAACTGATGAAATATTAGTTGACTTCGTTATTGGATAATAAAATGATTTACTTAACTTGACACAATCGTTTGTCACAGGAGTCCCTGATATTTTACAGTTGTCATTGACTTAATGGTCACTTTATGCAGTAATTAGCAAACACTTCTCTTCAAATTCAGTTTTCAACATTTACAACATGACATTTCCATGTGGGACTTAGTCCTACTCCACGATGTCGACTGCTTCAGCTGAGGACATAAACTGGGTGGAGCGCTTTTCTGCTCGGCTTTATTTTGGCCTTCGTGTGACGGAGGGAGGGAGAGGGAAAGAGAGAGAGAGAGAGAGAGAGAGAGAGAGAGAGAGAGAGAGAGAGAAAGAGAGAGACAGAGGAAGAGGGCGTGTCTTCTTTAGCCACTCCCATTCGTCGTAGTGTATTGCTGCGAGACATTCTAATGTCTGTGGTATCGATGTACATTGACGAGTGTGGTGTGCCACAGTGATCTTCGGACCATAACACAGATTTCGTACCTACCCACTAGTTATTCGAACTACCCACTTCATTTTCAACATTCTTCTTTACCGCCACATTTCAAAAGTTTTTATTCTATTCTTATCTGCATTTATTATCGTCCACGTCTCACTTATGTATAAGGCAACGCGCTCAAAGCCATTCTTTTGAAAACATCTTTCAAATCATTTATCATTCCGAGAGATATTAGTCACTGGTGAGCCACAAAGACACATTAGGCGTTTATTTCATCTAATACGAATGCCAAAGTCTTTGGCTGCACAGTGCATGTACATCTACCAACGCTATGATACGGACGAGTAATTAGCTGGCCAATCCGGCCAGAGTCAATGCTGCAGAGTTTGAGCAATGTACTCGAGTTGGCGGCCAAACACAAGTACGCTTATGTTTCCGGTCGTGTTGGGGCTACATTCTGTACGAGGACGCTGCCTGCACAAACTTTGTCTGATATTTCATTCCTAAGGACATTTTGTATGTTGCAGTCTACAAGTATTTGCAACGAGATAGTAGCTTGCATGCGCGTAGTATTTCTACATCTGCGTCTACATCTAAACGGTGAAACACCTAAAACTTGCAGCGTAAATATTGCGGATATGGAAAAGTACTACTGATATGTGCTTTTCGCGGAATGGATTGGTAGTCAGGGGCTCGTACTGTTAGCCAATAGAAAGATTATAAAAATACGTAGAAAGTGTAGTATCTGCAAACAAACTTTTTTGAGATGGAACAGTGTCTATTGATATTAACAAGCTAAAAGCAGAATACATCAGAATGTCAGTGTGGTTTGTTGAAGGATTCTAGTTCGAGTAGTTGACGAGATGTCGTATTTTGAAAAGTTGCCATATCCACACTCGTTTCTGCCATTCAACCTGTATAGTTGCTAAGTATGATGTTGTTATGTTTGCTTATAGTGTGCGTGTGTGTTCCTCGAGCATTGTGACTTTCTAGTCATTTAGTGTGGGACAGTTCTAGCAGTAGATTGTGAGTCGACGATGGGATTTATAAGTGCAGAAAAAGATGACATGTTCGTCGTGTATAGAGAGCGTAGTAAGAATGCAGTTCGTTGTTTACATCTCGGCAACTATTTATCAAAAAATGGTTCAAATGGCTCTGAGCACTATGGAACTAAACTTCTGAGGTCATCAGTCCCCTCGAACTTAGAACTACTTAAACCTAACTAACTTAAGGACGTCACACACATCAATGCCCGAGGCAGGATTCGAACCTGCGACCGTAGCGGTCGCGCGGTTCCAGACGGTAGTGCCTAGAACCGCTCGGCCATCCCGGCGGGCCAATTGTTTATCAGTCTCTTCAAGAAGTTACATGAAAGTGGCACTGTAGCACCTAGAAAACGTAACAGAAGGAAACAAGTGACAACAGAAGAGCAGGAAATTATTGTTCTTTTGCTGTAGCAGCTGGTCCGCACTTTAGCTCCTGCGCATTTGCACGAGGAAGTGCCATGAGTCAGACAACTGTCCTACGCATTCTCCATCGACATAGATTCCAACCCTACCACATCTCTTTCCATCAAGATCTGTACATGGAAACGATTATGAGTATCGTATTAAATTCTGTACGTAGACATTAAGACAGGATCTCCAGAGATATCAAGTATCTTGTTTAGTGATGAAGGCACATTTACCGATCGTGGCCACGTAAACCGCCGAAACATGCTCTATTGATCTGCTGATAGTCCCCATCGGCTTCGTCAGTTAGAACGTCATCGTAAATGGAGCGTAAACGTGTAGTTTGGAATAGTGAACTATCAGCTCACAGGCCAGTGTTTCATAGACGGAACACAGAACGCGCATAAGTATCGCAGCCTCTTACCAGAATATCTTACAAAGATGCTAGTAGACGTTCCTCTGCAAACAAGGAGAAACCTGTGGTACCAGCATGATGGCTGTTAAGCCCATATTGCACTACATACTACAGCAAGTCTTCACCAATTTGATTGAAAGCAGGCGACCTGTACCTTGTACAGTGTGGGGCAACCTGTCACCTGATAAACAAAGTAAGAGCCTACGGAATATCAAACCAGCTGTGTGGCTGGATTAAAGAGTTTTTAGCAAACAGAACACAGCATGTTGTTTCCAATGGAGAGACGTCTATAAAGTAACCTCTGGCGTGCCACAAGGGAGTGTTATGGGACCATTGCTTTTCACAATATATATAAATCACCAAGTAGATAGTGTCGGAAGTTCCAAGCGGCTTTTCGCGGATGATGCTATAGTACACAGAGAAGTTGCAGCATTAGAAAATTGCAGCGAATGCAGGAAGATCTGCAGCGGATAGGCACTTGGTGCAGGGAGTGGCAGCTGACCCTTAACATAGACAAATGTAATGTATTGCGAATCCATAGAAAGAAGGATCCTTTATTGTATGATTATATGATAGTGGAACAAACACTGGTAGCAGTTACTTCTGTAAAATATCTGGGAGTATGCGTACGGAACGATTTGAAGTGGAATGATCATATAAAATTAATTGTTGGTAAGGCGGGTGCCAGGTTGAGATTCATTGGGAGAGTCTTTAGAAAATGTAGTCCATCAACAAAACGCTCGTTCGGCCTTTACTTCAGTATTGCTCATCTGTTCCATAGACAGAGAAGATCCAAAGAAGAGCGGCGCGTTTCGTCATAGGGTTATTTGGTAAGCGTGATAGAGTTACGGAGATGTTTAGCAAACTCAAGTGGCAGACTCTTCAAGAGAGGCGCTCTGCATCGCGGTGTAGCTTGCTGTCAAGGTTTAGAGAGGGTGCGTTTCTGGATGAGGTATAGAATGTATTGCTTCTCCCTGCTTATACCTCCCGAGGAGAGCACGAATGTAAAATTAGAGAGATTCGAGCGCACACGGAGGCTTTCCGGCAGTAGTTCTTCCCGCGAACCATACGCGAGTGGAACAGGAAAGGGAGGTAATGACAGTGCCACGTAAAGTGCCCTCCGCTACACACAGTTGGGTGGCTTGCGGAGTATAAATGTAGATGTAGATGTACAAGAACATACCAACTACATCCAATGGTATGCAATGGCATGTTATTGCAGCCTACTCGGACATCTCTACTGAAATGCTAGCACATGTGCAGCTCTCGTTCCATACCACATTAGAGTATGCACTTGTGTTCTTCTTTAGTATGTGCTGTCACAGGTACTGCACAAGGGTCGGTGCAGGAACTTTCCAAAATACGGTACCTTGTAAACGAATCGAACTAGAGTTGTGAAACAAACTCCATTGGCATTCTGATTTAACCTCCTTTTAGATTGTTACTGTCAGTGGGCATTTTTCCGTGTAAAAAGTGTATGTTTGCACAAAAATACACTTTCTTAGTATTAGTATTGACTACCATTTCATTCTGTGAAAACCGCACAGCCGGCCGGGATGGCCGAGCGGTTCTAGGTGCTACAGTCTGGAATCGTGCGACCGCAGGTTGGACTCCTGCCTCGGGCATGGGTGTGTGTGATGTCCTTATGTTACTTAAATTTAAGTAGTTCTAAGTTATAGGGGACTGATGACCTCAGAAGTTAAGTCCCATCGTGCTCAGAGCCATTCGAACCATTTTCAAAACCGCACATCAATAGCGCTTTCCACTTCCGCAATATTTGCACTGCAAGTCTTAGGTGATTCACACTGTATACTTTTCTAGCCAACGAATGGTGCAAGGCGGAGGGTATCATGTACCAATACTAGTCAATTCCTTTCTTTTCCCACTTACATATAGAGCGAGGGCAAAAGGACTATCTTCTATATGCCTCCGTACAAGCCCTAATTTCTTTTATATTCGTGGCCCTTTCACGATATATACGTTGTGCAATAGCAGAATCGTTCTGCAGTTAGTTTGCAGTGTCGGTTCTATAAATTTACTGACTAATGTTCCCAGAAAATAATGTCGTCTTCCTACCTACCGCATTCGAGTTCACGAAGCATCTTCGAAATACTCGTGTGTTGATCGAACCTGCCGGTAACAAATCCAGCAGCGCGCCTCTGAACTTCTTCGAGTCTTCCTTTAATCCGACTTGGTGCGGATCATAAACACTCGAGCTGTACTGAAGAATGGATCGCACTAGTGCGCTGTACGCAGCTTCCTTCACAGGTGAACCACACTTTCATGGAATTTTCCCAGTAAAGCAAAATCGACCATTCGCCTTCACTACTACTGCACCTAGGTGTTGGTTCCATTTCATATCGCTTTGCAGCGGCTCGCCTAGATATTTAATCGATGTGACTGTGTCGAGCAGGACACTACGAATGCAGTATTCGAACATTGTTGTTGTTGTTGTTGTTGTCTTTAGTCCTGAGACTGGTTTGATGCAGCTCTCCATGTTACTCTATCCTGTGCAAGCTTCTTCATCTCCCAGTACCTACTGCAGCCTACATCCTTCTGAATCTGCTTAGTGTATTCATCTCTTGGTCTCCCTCTACGAATTTTACCCTCCAATGCTAAATTGGTGATCCCTTGATACCTCAGAACATGTCCTACCAACCTATCCCTTCTTCTGGTCAAGTTGTGCCACAAGCTCCTCTTCTCCCCAATCCTGTTCAATACCTCCTCATTAGTTATGTGATCTACCCATCTAATCTTCAGCATTCTTCTGTAGCACCACATTTCAAAAGCTTCTATTCTCTTCTTGTCCAAACTATTTATGGTCCATGTTTCACTTCCATACATGGCTATACTCCATACAAATACTTTCAGAAATGACTTCCTGACACTTAAATCTATACTCGATGTTAACAAATTTCTCTTCTTCAGAAACGCTTTCCTTCCCATTGCCAGTCTACATTTTATATCCTCTCTACTTCCACCATGATCAGTTATTTAGCTCCCCAAATAGCAAAACTCCTTTACTCCTTTAAGTGTCTCATTTCCTAATCTAATTCCCTCAGCATCACCCGACTTAATTCGACTACATTCCATTATCCTCGTTTTGCTTTTGTTGATGTTCACCTTATATCCTCCTTTCAAGACACTGTCCATTCCATTCAACTGCTCTTCCAAGTCCTTTGCTGTCTCTGACAAAATTACAATGTCATCGGCGAACCTCAAAGTTTTTATTTCTTCTCCATGGATTTTAATACCTACTCCGAATTTTTCTTTTGTTTCCTTTACTGCTTGCTCAATATACAGATTGAATAACATCGGGGAGAGGCTACAACCCTGTCTTACTCCCTTCCCAACCACTGCTTCCCTTTCATGTCCCTCGACTCTTATAACTGCCATCTGGTTTCTGTACAAATTGTAAATAGCCTTTCGCTCCCTGTATTTTACCCCTGCCACCTTTAGAATTTGAAAGAGAGTATTCCAGTCAACATTGTCAAAAGCTTTCTCTAAGTCTACAAATACTAGAACCGTAGGTTTCCGTTTCCTTTATCTTTCTTCTAAGATAAGTCGTAAGGTAAATATTGCCTCACGTGTTCCAGTATTTCTACGGAATCCAAACTGATCTTCCCCGAGGTCAGCTTCTACTAGCTTTTCCATTCGTCTGTAAAGAATTCGTGTTAGTATTTTGCAGCTGTGGCTTATTAAACTGACTGTTCGGTAATTTTCACATCTGTCAACACCTGCTTTCTTTGGGATTGGAATTATTATATTGTTCTTGAAGTCTGAGGGTATTTCACATGTTTCATACATCTTGCTCACCAGATGGTAGAGGTTTAACAGGACTTGCTCTCCCAAGGCCGTCAGTAGTTCCAATGGAATGTTGTCTACTCCGGGGGCCTTGTTTCGACTCACCTCTTTCAGTGCTCTGTCAAATCCTTCACGAAACATCGTATCTCCCATTTCATCTTCATTTACATCCTCTTCCATTTCCGTAATATTGTCCTCAAGTACATCGCCCTTGTATAGACCCTCTATATACTCCTTCCACCTTTCTGCTTTCCCGTCTTTGCTTAGATCTGGGTTTCCATCTGAGCTCTTGATGTTCACACAAGTGGTTCTCGTATCTCCAAAGGTCTCTTTAATTTTCCTGTGGGCAGTATCTATCTTACCCCTAGTGAGATAAGCCTCTACATCCTTACATTTGTCCTCTAGCCATCCCTGCTTCGCCATTTTGCACTTCCTGTCGATCTCATTTTTGAGACGTTTGTATTCCTTTTTGCCTGCTTCATTTACTGCATTTTTATATTTTCTCCTTTCATCAATTAAATTCAGTATTTCTTCTGTTACCCAAGGATTTCTACTAGCCCTCGTCTTTTTACCTACGTGGTCCTCTGCTGCCTTCACTACTTCATCCCTCAAAGCTACCCATTCTTCTTCTACTGGATTTCTTTCCCCCATTCCTGTCAATTGTTCCCTTATGCTCTCCCTGAAACTCTGTACAACCTCTGGTTCTTTCAGTTTATCCAAGTCCCATCTCCTGAAATTCCCACCTTTTTGCAGTTTCTTCAGTTTTAATCTACAGGTCATAACCAATAGATTGTGGTCAGAGTTCACATCTGCCCCTGGAAATGTCTTACAATTTAAAACCTGGTTCCTAAATCTCTGTCTTATCATCATATAATCTATGTGATACCTTTTAGCATCTCCAGGGTTCTTCCATGTATACAACCTTCCTTCATGATTCCTAAACCCAGTGTTAGCTATGATTAAGTTGTGCTCTGTGCAAAATTCCACCAGGCGGCTTCCTCTTTCATTTCTTAGCGCCAATCCATATTCATATACTACGTTTCCTTCTCTCCCGTTTCCTACTACCGAATTCCAGTCACCCATGACTATTAAATTTTCGTCTCCCTTCAATATCTGAATAACTTCTTTTATTTCATCATACATTTCTTCAATTTCTTCGCCATCTGCGGAGCTAGTTGGCATATAAACTTGTACTACTGTAGTAGGTGTGGGCTTCGTATCTATCTTGGCCACAATAATGCGGTCACTGTGATGTTTGTAGTAGCTTACCCGCATTCCTATTTTCCTATTCATTATTGAACCTACTCCTGCATTACCCCTATTTGATTTTGTATTTATAACCATGTATTCACCTGGCCAGAAGTCTTGTTCCTCCTGCCACCGAACTTCACTAATTCCCACTATGTCTAACTTTAACCTATCCATTTCCCTTTTTAAATTTTTTAACCTACCTGCCCGATTAAGGGATCTGACATTCCACGCTCCGATCCGTAGAACGCCAGTTTTCTTTCTCCTGATAACGACATCCTCTTGACAAGTCCCCGCTCGGAGATCCGAATGGGGGACTATTTTACCTCCGGAATATTTTACACAAGAGGACGCCATCATCATTTAATCATACAGTAAAGCTGCATGCTCTCGGGAAAAATTACGGCCGTAGTTTCCCCTTGCTTTCAGCCGTTCGCAGTACCAGCACAGCAAGGCCGTTTTGGTTAATGTTACAAGGCCAGATCAGTCAATCATCCAGACTGTTGCCCTTGCAACTACTGAAAAGGCTGCTGCCCCTCTTCAGGAACCACACGTTTGTCTGGCCTCTCAACAGATACCCCTCCGTTGTGGTTGTACCTGCGGTACGGCTATCTGTATCGCTGAGGCACGCAAGCCGCCCCACCAACGGCAAGGTCCATGGTTCATGGGGGGGGCCGGGGGAGATCGTTTTTTCTATCGATCTGCATTAACTTAACCGTTGCTACACTTAGACGAAGCTGTCATTCATCCCACCATCCATAAATTTTGTCTACGTCATCCTGTATCCTCCTACAGTCACTCAACGTCTTCATCTTCCCGTACACCACAGCATCATCAGCAAACAGTCGCAGATTGCTGTCAGTCCTATTCGCCAAACCGGTCCTATCACACTTCCCTGGGGCACTCCTGATTATATCCTTCTCTCTGATAGACACTCGCTGTCGAGAACAACGTACAGGGTTCTGTTACTTAAGAAACCTTCGAGCCAGTGACATATCTGGGAACATTCGTTACCTTTATTAACACCCTGTAGCCAGGCAACGTGTCAAATGCTTTCCGTAAACCTGGGAGTATGGAATCTGCCTGTTGCTTTCATCCAAAGTGATATCATGTGATAAAAGGGCAAGCTGAGTTTCGCACGCACGAGCGCTATTTTCCGAATCGGCGCTGATTTGTGGACAGAAACTCTACCGTCTCAAGGAAGTTTATGATATAGGAACTGAGAATATGTTCGAGACTTCTGCAGCAGTCCGAGGTTAAGGATACTGGTCTGTAATTTTGCGAGGTCGTTCTTTTACTTTCTTATATACAAGAGTCACCAGTTCTTTTCTCCAGTCGCTTGGGACTGTAAATGCAAGCTAAGTAAGGGGCCACTGCCTTAGCGTAGCTACTCTACGAATAGGGATTCCGTCTGGGTCTGGTGTATATATCTTGTAAACTCTTTAAGGTGCTTCTCTATGCTAGGGATGCCTACTACTATGTCCTCAACACGGGAGTCTGTGCGACGTTCAAACGACGGAAGTTTGCACGCTCCTCCGGAGTGAATGATTTCTCAAACGCTAAATTCAGATGTCCAGTTTTCTTTTTGCCTTCTTCTATTACCGCACCAGACTGGTTAACGAGTGATGGATTGTAGCTTTCGATCCACTTTACGATTTTACGTAAGACCAGAACTTTTTCGGGTTGTTAAACTTTATGGACATCGCCTTGTTGTAAACAAGGGCAGTTTGTTGTTCAAAGCGAGAGGCTTTGTTCCAAGGAACAATATGGGATTCCATTCTATTCATCTGTGACTGTAGACCATGGCCACGTTTCTATCCCACTAATTTATTATGAAGTTAAGATTGTATGGGTTTCTTTCTGTTCCAACTGAAGTACTTGGTTAAATACGAGTAATTATCCATGTGTTTTATTAGAGGACAAATGTAACTTTGCTATGGCAATTTCACACTTTTTTATCGAATAAGCGGAAGTTATTTTAAATTGGTCTTCTGGTATTTCGATCACACAGTGATTTCTAACAACAAACATGTTTTTTGTCCTCACTTATCCTTACTTAAATTAGTTGATGCGAGCACAATCCACTAGACACATTCTGCCTTCAGCATAATCGTTCTTCAGACAATCTGTCGTCACCAGAACTATTTACACATTCTTTGCATCCATTTTACAGTATGTATAAGGTATATATGTGTTGCTGAGTGTTTCAAGAATTCCTACTGGTCATAAGTACATCTGGAGTGATTATGTGCTTCAAGTTCATTGTGAACAGGTGTTAGGTCAAAGTCTCTCTAAAAGAAAGGGTACAAATATACTTGCAGATAGCATCAGGAGATTAGAGTTCGCTGATTGCAATCTTGCATTCAGTGGAACACATGTTCAAGTTCGCCTTAAATTACTCGTTGCGCTATGAAAGTGCGGGCCAGTGTGGCCGAGTTGTTCTAGGCGCTTCAGTCTGGAACCACGCAACCGCTACGGTCGCAGGTTCCAATCCTGCCTTGGGCATGGATGTGTGTGATGTTCTTAGGTTAGTTAGGTTTGAATAGTTTTAAGTTCTAGGGGACTGATGAACTCAGATATTAAGTCCCATAGTGCTCAGAGCCATTTGAACTATTTTTTGCTATGAAAGTCTTTCCTAGTGCTGAACGTATCAAAGAAATAGCAGTTAATTAAAGTCACTTTTCTTTCATGGGATAAGTTTTGTATAAAAGTGGGAATATTTTCAGGGAATTTTCACTGAAGTCACGTCAGTAGGTACTCAGCTTCGATAAAAAATAAAAAATAAATAAAAAAACTTTGAAAGCTTCAAGATCCATACAGTTGCCTTCAGGTAGGACACTGTAACAAATTTCTCTTTTGCCGTCTCTAACAGAATTACAACTTCATCGGCAATGTACAGTCCATAACAAATTCGCGAGACTCTCTCCCCTTATCCTTATGCTGCACTCCACAATTTTGCTGTCTGTTACGCAGCATAGCTTGCAGGGGGATGAAGGGCTACCTACACACAGTCTGCAGGCGTGAAGTCAAAAATCATCCGGGCATTACAAGGCTGTTTTAGGTAATGTGAGAGACTATATCGATGGTCATTAATTTATCAATCACGTTTATCTTTGTGTTAAATAAACTAATAAAAAAACGGTATATAGTATGCTCGGTACTAATTCAAATGAAGTAAAACTTATCATCCTAATGTTACAAAAAAGAGGTTCTTTAATAGACGAAAGTAATCAAAATTTTCACGAATTAGCAGGATAATAATCACTTTTGGCTTCAAAACTATACGTGACTACGTTCAGTCCACAGCGATAGTGAAGTAGTGTTACAGAAAGGACTACCACGAAAGTATGGAAATGTAGCAACAGAGGTAGATAGGCCTACGTAACGAAACCCAGTTAACAAATCATTCTGTGCCACGAATAATTCAACAAAACTGAGAGAAGCAGAAAAATCAGGCATTAAGAAGTGTTAAGTTCTGCAAGTTTTTCACACTTAGATCTATAGGTTACAGAAACAAGGTAGCAACAAAAATTATGGGGGGAAGTTGTCTTAAGTTTTCTTTACTGATTGTCAATCTACCTATTGCTGCCTCTTTTACAGAAGAAGTAAAAACATTGTCTCCAACAAGATCAGAACCGTAAACTTATACAGTCTTCCCCGTAATTCTCACAAACTTTACGGCGAAGCTAGGTAAACTCTAGGAGACATCGCTTCATTGTTGCCTCAGTGACGGCTAAGATGGAGAATTCGCAACATAAACGGTGAAATAAGCTGCCGTTTATGTTGATATCAGCTTCATGGGCTCACAAATAAAAGTTTTTTAGCTCTAAGTCACGCCTTAGTCGAGGTTAATTTAGAATATTTAATCCAAAAGACAAGAAAATACAAATAAATTTACCAGAACGATTATGAACCGCTCCAGAAAGTAAATCGACGGCCAACGTAGTTGCTAACATATTCTGCAACGTTGCCTTTTTTCTATTAGACTAGCAACAGATAGAATACATTTTCTCAGCCATAATGTCTCGAACATGGCACTCTGAAGCAAAACTGTCATTCAGTCTCTAAAATCGAAGGGACACAAGGTATCGTCAATTCGTAACGAGTGCAGTATAACTACTAGTGATGCTTTGTCAATAAAAGCAGTTGATGAATGAGCTATTTTCAGACTACTTAAGACAGACAGCAAAAAAAGTATTACTGAACTTTAAGTTTAAAACAAACTCCTGTGTAAACCATTACGGTACATGCCGCCGAATCTGACACTCAGTGGACAATGCTAATTTCATTTCACCTTCGAGTCTGTTATAAAGGCTTAACAATGCTCCCGAAACAACAACTCGTCAGCTCTTGCTTAAGTAAAATGTTGAGGAATACATAAATAGGGCAAAACCCGAAGGACAAATACGCATGGAGACGAGACACCTCACTCTTTGCTTCACCGTGGAATAATCTGAAAATTTAGAACGTTAGTAAGGAAAAAATTTAAATGAAACGACGTTGATGAAATAAAGCAAACATTTAGAGTTCAAACGTAAATTATTTCTTCCATATGTATTCTTGTTTTGAAGTCGCCCCCTACACAGATCACGAACGCCATATATATGTCACTGAAGATCTCTTCGAGTCGTTTTAGAGTCTTACTTTAATAACTCGAGGTTGCGAAGGGGGGTGTCTGCCACCCGCTGGTATTGTCATCGTAGTCACGGTATGATGGAGCTTGTGATCTCTATGTGCCACAAGTATGCCGTAGGTCGAAAAATTTGTAGATGGAACAGGATCATTTTCCATTGCCTTGGTACTAACGACACGTTTTAGATAAGGCTCATCAGTCTCAACTTGATCCACGCGGTGAGAAAAGACAAGGCTTCAGTTCTATAACATCGTAACCTCTGTAGTGATAGGATTACCTTCGAATAAGTTCCAAATTCGTTTTGCTGACCCAGACCCACGCGAGACAGCCGCGCGATCTAGGGCGTCTTGTCACGGGTCGCGCGACTCTTCCCATCGGAGGTTCGAGTCCTCCCTCGGGCATGGGAATGTGTGTGTGTTGTCCTTAGCGCAAGTTACTTTAAGTTACATTAATTAGTGTGTGTAAGCCTAGGAACTGATGACTTCAGCAGTTTGGTGCCACAGAAACTTACCACAAATTTCCAAAATTTCTGACCCGGAAACTTGCAACGCTTCCAGTCTCCACAAGGCACCCTTTTTTGGAAATCATGGTTAACAAGGGGAAGCCGCCATAGGTCACTCTACCCACAGCCGAAACTTCTCTTGGTAAGAGAAGGATGAAAATAAAGGGACACCTATTATGTCGTAGAAGCCAATACGCAATAGTTTCCGAGAAAACGACACTCAAAGTTTTTATGCTACTTCCTCGGTTTGTGAGTGTAGCGTTAAACTAAGCGAGTCAGTAGGGGAGTAGCTAAGAGCACATTTCGAATTTTCGCGCTCCATGTTCAAATCGAATCTTAATTCGTTTTTCTTTTATTGCTGTGAAAATTTGTCGCATCAGTGACATCAATATTTTTTGTGGCAGCACAGAATAAAATCTAATTATTTACAAATGAAATAACTATTTGAAATCTTATTAAAAACAGACCTTATCATTACAAATTTTACATAATCAACAGTATTTGAAAATGAAAAACATGAATTCTAGTATTTCAATTTTTGCTCTGATATTTACTACTATTCTTCAAGAGAATGAGTGCATTCCACAGGGTGATATCTACCATTAAAACTTTCAAAGCCCAAAAATTCGAAGCATCGCCAGCAACGTGCAATGACGGATATGCCACAGTCACAGTTTCAGTGTGAATATCACTAGAAAAAAGAGCTTTTTTAACGTTGCTAAATGCCTTGCAAAAGGCTATAATTTCTTGGCAAATCATGCTTACCGAAGCATTTACTCGGAAGCTTGGTCCTGCCCGCCCACCTGTCTGGCCGCCTGCCCACACGCCATGAGCCTTCCCACCTCAACTGTCATCTACATCTCCCCCTCCCCCACTTTCACTGTCAGTTCCTGGAGTGTCACCCCGGGTCTCCCTCCTTATACCTCGCCTCTCCTCCCCCCCCCCCCCCACTCAACCATTCCACTATCTCCTCACCTGCTGTTTACCCTCACATCTACACCCTTCCCTCAGCCTCCACACCCGCAACTGCTCCCTCTCCTGCCCCCAACCTCATGTGTGCCTCTGCTGCAGCCCATGCTGCCATCCCTCAGGTGGCCGGCTCCCTCTCCACCCCCCCCCCCCCCAATCGCCCTTCATCATCTGTGTCCCCCACAAACATTACGTCATCGCCACCACAGAGCCAGTACCTCTACCGCACCTACAGGATCTGCTGCCCACCATATCCCTCTCCTCCTTGTCCCTCTCCCCTCCTCCTAGCCTACACTCTCCAATAAACCACAGAAGTGCGTCATTGCCGACTCTGTTTCCACAACTTCCCACAAAAAGTCACAGCCTATACCCCCCCCTCCCAGCATCATCTCCATGGACTGCACCCCTCCTCTTGACACCCATTCCCCAGCCCCCACCCTCTACACCTTTTTCCTGTCAACCCCAGACCCCAAGTTCCTTGATGCCCTGTACCCTCGCCATGGAGGTACCAACTTATTCCCTACAGGGACTCCATCCTCATCAAGCCCCCTCCCCCTCTTTTCATGCAGACCTCTTCCGTAAACTCCAGTGCATCATGTTTGGCCCCCAAGCATCCCTGACACCCTTCTTCTCCTCTTCCTCTCCTCTTCAGCCCCAGCCTCCCTGTCGCCCCACCTACACCACCATGATCACCAAGCTTAGCCACGTGATCATGGAGGATGAGGTGTTGGTGGAACTGAACTCATACCCAGACCTGGAAATCCGCTCTGCCTGACATATCCACAATGCCTCCAGTCCCATGCAGATCCTTTTGGAGTCTGCCCCCTCCATCGACCACTTCCTCACCCAGGGTGCCCTGATTTTCCACCACCGCCCAATCCTACTGCTGCCAGCGCTGCCTCATGTACAATAATCACCTGACTCCCAAATGCAAAGCCCCCCCCCCCCCAACCTGTCCTCATTGCAAGGCCTCCCTCTCTCTCAAAACTGCCCCAACCCTGCCACCTCTCCTCCCTGTATTACCTGCAATGTCCACCACCCCACCTACTCCCACAAGGGTGAAGCTAAACCCCCTCCTGCCACCCCTGAGGTATCAGTGCACTCCATGATGTTGAGGAAAAAAGAATAACCAAAGTGGGAGATGGAGAAGACCTCGGAATGGTGGGAAACGAAGTGGTTGGCCTTACTGAGGTTATCGGGAAGGGGGCAGTCATTATGGAGAAGGGGGTAATGGGGAGCAGAATGGGAACCAGTAAGGCAATGGAAGGATGACCAGTACTTGAAGGAGTTGATGGGGAGGGTGGCGTTGAGTCATGTACAGGTCTGGCGACAGTCTCAGCGTTTCTTTGCTGGAGTAAAGTTCCATACATGTCACTGTATTTGCTGGTGGTGTTGGAGATCACCCCTGTCACGAGTACACAGGAAGGAGCAATAGAGGTGGTGGGATTCACAGAGGAGGAGGGCAGCTCATGGAGGGAGAGTGGAATGGTGGAGGTGGGTGGTTTTAGTTGGAATACGGGCCTCGACAGAACCAATAATGGACTTCTGAAGGTAGAACGAGGTGTGGACGATGTCATCAGGATGGTGATAGGTAAGAGGGTGGTTTTCGAAGTGGGTGGCGATCGATTCGCGGTAGGAATCCCAGTTGACACAGCAGTAGTCATGGAGTACCTTGGGAGGGGGTGCAGGATGAGGAGCCAGAGGCAGATGGTGAGCAGACATTATGATGAGAAGGATGGGGTGGTGGTCGCTACCTGTGGGGTCAAAGATGTTGACAGCGATACACCCAAAAAGGTTCATGGAGGCAATAACATTGGGGGTGGTGTTGCTTTTGGGACGGGTGTGCTGGGGAATAGGAACAAGGTCACCTTGGATTGTGAGAAGGAACTGATGCCACTGCCAAAGGGCGGCAGAGGAGCAGCTATGGATGTTAATGTCAGCAGCAATCACATAGGTGGAGAAGGTGTGGGCAATGTGGGAAATGAAGCCATAGGGAAGAGGAGAAGTGTAGTGGACATAGATAGTGGTGCAGGTAATGGTGAGAGAGGGGATGTGCTTAAGGTGGCCAATGGCGACTCTACCCTGCACTCAAGGACCAGGAGTATCAGTGTGGTGGAGGACATAGGGAGAGGTGTGGATAGTATGGTAGGGCTGCAGAAAGGTTTTGTTCAGGAGCAAGGTGGTGGGAGAGGGTGTAAGGAGCAGATGTTCTGGAATAGGATGCGACACTCGTACCATGCTATGATGGGAAGAGCGACGGGCTGAAGAGAGGGGAGGAAAGAGGCTTAAAATAGGGTATTGAGGTGGGTGAAGGCGAAGTGGACTTGGTTGTGGGACTAAGTGGCGAAGATGTTGAGGTGAAAGTTGGAGCAGGCGGCGAGTTGGCGCATTGGAAAGGGTGAACATTTTGGAGGGCTAAGGTGAGGAATTTGGTGATGTCCTCAGTGTAGGGGGTGTACAGGTGGAATTGTTCAGGTGGATGGGGGGTTGATGGGACAGTCACGCACAGTAAACTCGATTGCAAGACCTTGCACTTATCCTCTGGCCAGAGTGCAAATTGGCCCCTGGTCATGACTGAGTCATCTACTACCGCCTCAGAGACTGCCCCTTCTCCTTCCTGACTGTCCTTGCCAATCCTCTCTACTAGCTTCTACGCCAACGTGTGGTGGACTTGCCGCATCCTCTTATTCCTCAAACCCAACAAACCCCCTTCCATCACCTCTTTCTATCATCCCATCTGCCTCACCTCAGTCTTTGGTACGGTCTTCAAACCCATCCTCTCCCACCATATCCATCACCGCCCCACTCAACACCATCTCCTCCCCCTTACCCAGTGTGACTTCTGACCCTCCTTCTCCACCTAAGACCAACTCCTTAACCTCATCCACTTTCTTTCTCTCCAGCTTAACTCCTATCACTCCGACGTTTTTGTTTCCCTTGATCACCAAAAAGGCCTACAACAGCTCATAGTGTTCGAGTCTCCTATTTAAACTCGAATCCTACACCCTGCCTATAAATTTTGTCCACTAGGTCGCTTCCTTCCTCTCACACCGTGCTTCCTATGTCACCCTCCATGACAGCAACTCAAATCTCTTTTATGCCCCTGCTGGCACGCGTCCCCCAGGGCTCCATCCTCTCTCTCCTCCTCTATCAACTGCACTCTGCCTATATGCCCAAGACACCTCCCATGTCCACCTCCTCCAATAGGCTGATGGCACTGCCTTCTTGGCTGTCTATCCTACCCTTCAACAGTCCCAGCACACCCTCTGAACCCACCTTGACCAGTTCACCACTTGGTGTAACCAGTGGTTCCTTTGTATCAACCCGTTAAAAACCCAGGCAATCATCATAGGCCACACCACTCACTCCTTCTGTCTCCATGAGTTCTACATCACCATTTATGGTCATCCCATCCAGCTCACCCTCACCCTGAGATACATTGGCCTCACCTGGACCCCTCATGTCCTGACCATCCAGCAGAAAGCCTCCAGAAACTCCTGTCTGGCCAGACATGGGGATTGCATCCTTTCCACCATCCTCCACACCTACAAATTCCTCATTGCCCTATCCTCTCTTATGCCAGAATTGCCTGAATCTCCCCCCTCCCGCCACTTTTATAAGACCCCCCAATCCTCAAATGCCATGTGTTCTGCCTTGCCTTATGTATGGACCTTCCTTCGCCCACATGACTCCTGTATGACCTCATCCCCTTCCCCCACCTCCTCCTTTTTCTCCAGCATCTCCATATCCTTTTCTCTGTCCACAGGCTTGATCTCCCCCCTAGTTTCCTCCTTCCTCTCCATCCCCACCCATTGTCATATCTCTATCTCTGTATCCCTCCCTCTCTCCACCTCCACACCCACTCTTTCCTTCATCAGGGCAATTTCCAGCACCTCCCCCTACCAGATTTTGAACTTTGGCATTACATCTACCCTGCCTACCAACTATAGCCTGGCCTTGTTCCCCCCTCTCCCCAGCCCCCCTGTTTCCTCTCCCCTCCTTTTCCCAGAGTGGATTTCCCTCCTTCGCTGAGTTCCTGCACGCTCTCCTCGGCAATTTTCCTCTCCCGTCCCTTCCCTCCCCAGCCGTCATTCAGCACCCCCCCCCCATCGCATCCCCTTTCTCTCCCCTCCCTCTCACCTCCTTTCCTTTTCCCTTGCCCCCCCCCCCCCCAGCAGATTCTCCCAGGTTTTTATTCATTATCAAGTGTGCTGTGTTAGTGTTGTGTTCAGTGCCGTTATACAGTGTCATCAAGTGATGTGGTTTTAATTGTGTGCTCAACCTGTATATAGTCCATTATTGTTCGTGTGCTTTTCATACTGTGGCCGACTTTTAACTTGTTTTTGCCTCCAGTGTTTTTTAAGTGCGCTACACATCGCCAGCTGTGTTCTTTTTAAATTTATGTCGACTTTTTAACTATCTCCCAGTGCATCTCCCCATATTAGTGTGTATTTTAACTCCCATCATCTCCTTTTACAGTGTTTTTTTAATGTCCCTCTTTTATGTAAGAGTTCGCCTTCTGTATTTATAAAGAAAGCCCTTTGGCTGAAGAGCAGTGGACTGTGCCATTGTCAGCCCACCCCTGCTCGTGTGGATCAGGGAAATGAATTTACAATAAATAAAAAAAATGCTAATTCAGCAGTTAGCAGTACACCCTGAAGAAGGCGTCTTGCAATAATCGCCGAAACGTCGGAAATTTATAGTTGACAATACAGCTTCAAACCCAGAAGAATTTTATTGATTTTTTTTGTGTTCATCCATAATGCCACTTCTCAAAATATGGAAAGCAAAGAGCTTGCACTAGGTTTGTTTCACAACATCGGAGATGAAGTGGCCGGAGTTCTTAAGGTACACATTGTAGAGTCCATGTTCACTACGCTTTCTTGCTTCAAATGATCGTCGTATCATAGTCATTCTTCCTTGGGCACCCTGTTGAGCGTAAGTGATGCGTGCGTGAGAGAGAGAAAGAGAGAGACAATGAGAAAGACAGAGAGAGAGAGACAGAGAGAGAGACTGCTGCAGCCGAGTTTCATCGTATTTGCTAGATCCTGTAAGTTTTGTGATTCTTTCCTTTCATTTACTGGAACCAGTGTAGGTACTGAATGTACTAAAGGCACCTCATATTTCATATTGGTATCCATACGGCTGATTAACACAACAGACACGAGTTTCTGTAGCTACTCAAGTATTTCCATATGTCCTGCTTGAGTAGGTAACTGTTACCTCATTGCGAGAATGGGCCGCAATCCCTGCGAATGTCGAAATGCCTGTTCCGCTTCAGTATCCGGGCGCAGTCCATTCGTTGCGTTCCAGTTGTATCGGTCTTACTGAACGGTTCTAATGGCATTGTGTATCTTTCTTTGTCAGGCTCACAGTCACTGAACATCGCTATACATCCTGGAAGGCAAGAGATGTAGTCATTGCAGCTCTGACTTTGTGATGTTAGTGAAAACATTCTGTCAATTCCTATCCTCTCACAAGTCATCTAACGTAATCATGAATTATTCATACACTTTTATTTTATCTCTGAACCGCCAGACGTCGAGAAACTTCGAAAAAATGCTGCTCCTGACAGGAGCAACCAACAAATGATTCGCCAACTTTGAACGCCAGTCCTTCGTTTTTAGACACTCAACACGAAGCATTCCTTAATCTGGAACCTCTAAACTCTGCACGGTGCGTTCTAGGACCCGCTAGTCCGCGTCTATCTCGGGTACTCTGAAGTGTGAGGTGGAGATACATCTCTTTGCTCTGCATTCAACACAGCTCTCTGGAAATGTCAGAATAATTATGAATAAATAAATAAATAAAATGAGACAAGCGAAATACCCTCAGGCTTCAAGAAGAATATAATAATTCCAATCCCAAAGAAAGCAGGTGTTGACAGATGTGAAAATTACCGAACAGTCAGTTTAATAAGTCGCTGCTGCAAAATACTAACACGAATTCTTTACAGACGAATGGAAAAACTGGTAGAAGCCGTCCTCGGTGAAGATCAGTTTGGATTCCGTAGAAATATTGGAACACTTGAGGCAATACTGACCTTACGACTTATCTTAGAAGAAAGATTAAGGAAAGACAAACCTACGTTTCTAGCATTTGTAGACTTAGAGAAAGCTTTTGACAATGTTGACTGGAATACTCTCTTTCAAATTCTAAAGGCGGCAGGGGTAAAATACAGGGAGCGAAAGGCTATTTACAATTTGTACAGAAACCAGATGGCTGTTATAAGAGTCGAGGGACATGAAAGGGAAGCAGTGGTTGGGAAGGGAGTAAGATAGGGTTGTAGCCTCTCCCCGATGTTATTCATCTGTATATTGAGCAAGCAGTAAAGGAAACAAAAGAAAAATTCGGAATAGGTATTATAATCCATGGAGAAAAAATGAAAACTTTGAGCTTCGCCGATGACATTGTAATTCTGAGACAGCAAAGGACATGGAAGAGCAGTTGAACGTAATGGACAGTGTCTTGAAAGGAGCATATAAGATGAACATCAACAAAAGCAAAACAAGGATAGCAGAATGTAGTCTAATTATGTAGGGTGATGCTGAGGGAATTAGATTAGGAAATGAGACACTTAAAGTAGTAAAGGAGTTTTGCTATTAGGGGAGCAAAATAACTGATGATGGTCGAAGTAGAGAAGATATAAAATGTAGACTGGCAATGGCAAGGAAAGCGTTTCTGAAGAAGAGAAATTTGTTAACATCGGGTATAGATTTAAGTGTCAGGACGTTGTTTCTGAAAGTATTTGTATGGATTGTAGCCATGTATGGAAGCGAAACATGGACGATAAATAGTTTGGACAAGAAGAAAATAGAAGCTTTCGAAATGTGGTGCTACAGAAGAATTCTGAAGATTAGTTGGGTACATCACATAACTAATGAGAAGGTATTGAATAGAATTGGGGAGAAGAGGAGTTTGTGGCAAAACTTGACAAGAAGAAGGGGCCAGTTGGTAGGACATGTTCTGAGGGATCAAGGGATCTCAAATTTAGCATTGGTGAGCAGCGTGGAGGGTAAAATTCGTAGAGGGAGACCAAGAGATGAATACACTAAGCAGATTCAGAAGGATGTAGGTTGCAGTAAGTACCGGGAGATGAAGAAGTTTGCACAGGATAGGGTAGCATGGAGAGCTGCATCAAACCAGTCTCCGGACTGAAGACCACAACAACAACAACAAACAAATAAATGTTGGTGATATTTAGTACTGCAGTACGAAAGGAGGGATACTGATTGAAGAGAAATTTCAAGATAGGCAGGTTTTGTTAACGACCTGATAGCTATGGAAGGCAATGCCGTAAATTCTTACAAATTCCGTGATTCATATGTTTAATGCAAATAAACAGAAAATTTGTCACATCGCTAATCAGTTCCTTTTCTGCTGCCGCATTTATAAGCCTGCGGTAATTTCTGTGATAGAGGTGACACAGACATCACCTGTTCGATCGTTTCATTTCAGTGTTTACTATAGGATTACTCTTGCTCAATATTCTCGTTAATCAGTTTTCAGGCAAGAGGGCTCATATACACTGCGCTACATAACTAAAGGATCACTTTTTCGGAACCACGTAATTGTGTCTCATTCCGACCCAAAGGTTTTGTAATTTGGCTCATAGGAGCCTACAACCTTCCCCAGTAACAGCGCGAAAGCGGGTTCGCCGGTGACGACATATGCGGAAAAATTGCCACAGCTCAGTAATTCTTGCTGCAATGTGGATTAATGGTCTCACATTGGCAGCAAATACCACCACATGTCTGTCCAACGCCACTGCGGACGTTTCACACGATGAGAAGCAGAGGCCCTCTACCCCATATTTCACCACTTCTTTTGACACTTCTGTGATGGAGGTCGGAACGGCGTTGAAATCAGGCGGTTTTCTTATGGGTAGCTGAGGAAACCATTTCAGACAATCTGCCGCTCGGAATCGATATGAAGAGGTATCAGGGAGTGGTACGAAAGGCGTCAGTGAAACCGCCCCTTTCCCTGGGGCGTCGATTACCTCACATTCCGTGGTCGAAAACATGCACAGTGCGATGAGCAGCAAAGAGGCGTTCTTGGCAACCTTTGAGACAGCTGACACCCTCAGACGTTTCACCCCTTCTCTAAGGATATCATAGGGCTGCATCCCCATTGAACGTTATCACCCCCTCTTTGGAGTGAAGCACGACCTCAATTTTTGCTCTCGTGTACAGTGTGGAATCACTAGGGGCCGTTCAAAACTACAAGGCCTGATTTTTAAGTAAGTAACGTTTTGAAATTAAAAAAAGACGTGCTAAGATTGTTGTTGTTGTGGTCTTCAGTCCTGAGACTGGTTTGTTGCAGCTCTCCATGCCACTCTATCCTGTGCCAGCCTCTCCATCTCCCAGTACATACTGCAGCCTACATCCTTCTGAATTTGCTTAGTGTATACATCTCTGGGTCTCCCTCTTAGATTTTTACCCTCCACGCTGCCCTCTAGTACTAAATTGGTGATCCCTTGATGCCTCATAACATGTCCTACCAACCAATCCCGTCTTCTAATCAAGTTGTGCCACAAACTCCTCGCCAATTCTATTCAATACCTCCTCATTAGTTATGTGATCTACCCATCTAATCTTCAGCATTCTTCTGTAGCACCACATTTCGAAAGCTTCTGTTCTCTTCTTGTCTAAACTATTTATCGTCCATGTTTCACTTCCTTACATGGCTATACTCAATACAAATACTTTCAGAAACGACTTCCTTACACTTAACCCTAAACTCGATGTTAACAAATTTCTCTTCTTCAGAAACGCTTTCCTTGCCATTGCCAGTCTACATTTTATATCCTCTCTACTTCGACCATCATCAGTTATTTTGCTCCCAAAATAGCAAAATTCCTTTACTACTTTAAGTGTCTCATTCCCTAATCTAATTCCCTCAGCGTCACCCGAATTAATTCGACTACATTCCATTACCCTCGTTTTGCTTTTGTTGATGTTCATCTTATATCCTCCTTTCAAGATACTGTCCATTCCGTTCAACTGCTCTTCCAAGTCCTTTGCTGTCTCTCACTATGTACTAAGATAATCTCAATAATTTTATTTTTACATGAAAGCCTGTACCTTAATCTACTTTTCTACATAATTTTCGTCAATATTTAGCCACTTGTCATAACTTTGTACTAGTTTTTCAATACCCTCCTCATAGAAGTCTGCCGCCTGACTTGTTAACCACTGCATCGCCACTGTTTTGACTTCGTCATCGTCTTGAAGACGCTGACCGCTCAGGTGTTGCTTCAAGTGCAGGAACAGATGGTAGTCACTGGGCGCAAGATCGGGGCTGTACGGAGGATGATCTGGAGTTTCCCATCGAAAAGATGTGATGACATCTTTGGTCTGATTCGCCACATGCGGACGGGCATTGTCTTGCAGCAAAACGATATCCTTGCTCAACTTCCATGGACTGTTGCTTTGATTCTGGTGTGACGTAGGCCACCCATGTTTCATCGCCCGTAACTATTTGGCTTAAGAAATCATCACCGTCGTTGTGGTGCCGCTCAAGGAAAGTCAATGCACTGTCTAAAGGTTTGGTTTTGTGTACATCCGTCAACATTTTCGGTACCCAACGTGCGTACAATTTTCGGTAATTCAAGTGCTCGGCCACAGTGCCATACAAAACACTACGAGAAACATCAGGAAAGTCATCCCGCAAGGAGGAAATCGTAAAGCGTCTGTTTTCTCTCTTGTCCACTTCCAGAACCAAACTTTCATTAACGACCGAAGGACGCCCCCTCTGTTGTTCATCATGCACATTGGGTGCCGCCATCTTTAAATGCTCTCACCCACTTCCTTACCATTCCAGTACTCATAATGTTTTCTCCGTAAATTTGCACAGATCTCACGATGAATATCGATCGCTTTTAGGTCTTTAGCACTAAGAAATCTTATAACAGCCCGTACTTCACAGTCGACGGGACTAACGATTATCGGAGGCATCTTACGCAGTACAGAACGTAAACAATGAACAATCGGACTGTAATGGCGTCAGTGCGTAGATTAAGGTACAGGCTTTCATGTAAAAATAAAATTACTGAGATATCGTAGGACGTCTTTCTTTAATTTCAAAACGGTACTTACTTAAAAAACACGCCTCTTACTCAAAGAAATTTGAACGTCATCCGAAGCAGCAAAAGGTACTTATGCTTTTTCAGTCCTTTTGTTTTCCATTCCCCTGTGGCGTTATCACGCGCGAGTGCAATACATGTGTGTTATTACTGGCCATTAAAATTGTTACACCAAGAAGAAATGCAGGTTATAAACGGGTATTCATTGGAAAAATATATTATACAAGAACTGACATGTGATTACATTTTCACGCCATCTGGGTGCATAGATCCTGAGAAAACAGTACCCAGAACAACCACCTCTGGCCGTAATAACGACCTTCACATGACTGGGCATTGAGTCAAACAGAGTTTGGATCGCGAGTACAGGTACAGCTGCCCATGCAGCTTCAACACGATACCACAGTTCATCAAGAGTAGTGACTGGCGTATTGTGACGAGCCAGTTGCTCGGCCACCATTGACCAGAAGTTTTCAGTTGGTGAGAGATCTGGAGTATGTGCGGGCCAGGGCAGTAGTCGAATATTTTGTGTATCCAGAAAGGCCCATACAGGACCTGAACATGTTGTCGTGCATTATCCTACTGAAATGTAGGGTTTCGCACGGCTCAACTGAAGGGCAGAGCCATGGGTTGTAACACATCTGCAATGTAACGTCCACTGTTCAAAGTGCCGTCAATGCGAACAAGAGCTGACCGAGACGTGTAACCAATGGCACCCCACACCGGGTGATACGCCAGTATGGCGATGACGAATCCACGCTTCCAATGTGCGTTCACCGCGATGTCGCCAAGCACGGATGCGACCATCATGATACTGTAAACAGAACCTGGATTCACCCAAAAAAATGGCGTTTAGCCATTCGTGCACTCGGGTTCGTATTTGAGTACACCATTGCAAGCGCTCGTGTCTGTGATGCAGCGTCAAGGGTAACCGCAGCCACGGTCTCCTAGGTGATAGTCCATGCTGCTGCAAACGTAGTCGAACTGTTCCTGCAGATGGTTGTTGTCTTGCAAGCGTCCCCAGCTGTTCACTCAGACATCGAGACGTGGCTGCACGATCCGTACAGCCATGCGGATAAGATGCCTGTCATCTCGACTGCTAGTGATACGAGGCCGTTGGGATCCAGCACGGCGTTCCGTATTACCCTCCTGAACCCACCGATTCCACATTCTGCTAACAGTCACTAGATCTCGACCAAAGGCAGCAACAATGTCGCGATACGATAAACCGCAATCGCGATAGGCTACAATTCAACCTTTATCAAAGTCGGAAACGTGATGGTACGCATTTCTCCTCCTTGTACGAGGCATCACAACAACGTTTCACCAGGCAACGCCGGTCAACTGTTGTTTGTGTATGAGAAATCGGTTGGAAGCTTTCCTCATGTCAGCACGTTGTAGATGTCGCCACCGGCGCCAACCTTGTGTGAATGCTCTGAAAAGCTAATCATTTGCATATCACACTATCTTCTTCCTGTCGGTTACATTTCGCGTCTGTAGCACGTCATCTTCGTGGTGTAGCAATTTTAATGTCCAGTAATATATATATATATATATATATATATATATATATATATATATATATATATATATATATATGTGTGTGTGTGTGTGTGTGTGTTTGTGTGTGTGTGTGTGTGTGTGTGTGTGTGTGTGTGTGTGTGCAGTTCCTCGCCAACACCCTCAGCGCCACCCGTGCACATCTGTCGAGCACGTTAGAAATGTATCTAATGTGTCTAATCCCCAGGCACTACAGCAGCTACCAGCTGACATGGCATCGAAATTTCTAAAGTTACATTTCTGACGTTCTCAACAGAGCTGTATGGGTGGCAACGAAAGTGTTGAAGAACTGAGGGGGGCTAGAGGAAACTTTCGCCGTTTTATTCGGGTCAATGTTAACGTTGCACTCCCATGTGACCACGCCACAGGAGGACGGAAAACAAGAAAGTTGAAAAATCTTAAGTACCCTTTGCAGCTTCGGATCTAGTTCAAATGTTGAATGGTTTTTGAACGGTCCCTAGTGATTCCAGCTTCTACACGAGAACAGAAACTGAGACCGTGTTCCGTGGGGATGCCGTCACACAATGAAGAGTTGAAACGTCCGAGGGTGTCAGGAGTGTCAAAGGTTGCCAACAACATATTTCACTTGCTCATTGCACTGTTGACTGTCATTTTCAACACGCACAGAATTACAATGTCATCGGCGAACCTTAAAGTTTTTATTTCTTCTCCATGGATTTTAATTCCTACTCCGAATTTTTCTTTTGTTCCCTTTACTGCTTTCTCAGTATACAGATTGAAAAGCATCGAGGATATGCTACAACACTGTCTCATTCCCCTCCCAACCACTGCTTCCCTTCCATATCCCTCGACTCTTATAACTGCCATCTAGTTTCTGTACGAATTGTAAAAAGCCTTTCGCTCCTTGTATTTTACCGCTGCCACCTTCAGAATTTGAAAGAGAGTATTCCAGTCAACATTGTGTTCTGCGAATTAACATGGCCATATAATTGAAGTCCTGTCTCGGCTGACATGAAATATAACATAGGTCTTATCTATCCACCAGTAATATTTTCGAGAAGCTAGTTGGAATAATCAGTTCGTTCCGCTCTGTCTGTCTCGAGTTGTTGTATCGTTGCAACACGGTATGAATTTTAATATGAAAAATTTGAGGACAAAATGGTCCGTGGAGTCCTAACGGAAGGTTGCCTGTTTTGTTTTGCATTTGAAACCTGACCTGTTGTCCTCCATTTTTAACTAAATCGTGTATGCTACACGTCGTTGGGATTCTGACGTTCCGAAATTACTATACCAATACTTACCGTATTTCTTGAAACGCTTGTCAACGAATATACAATGATAAGGCAAAACATTTTGACCACCTGCTTAATAGCTTGTTTGTCCTCATTCGAACGAAATACATCACTGATTCTGCGTATCAGGGATGCGACAGTTTTTTGGTAGGTTTGCTGAGGTATGTGGCATTAGATGTCTATGCGTCAAGTAATTTGCATAAATAAAGGGCCGCTGATTTGCGTACGCGATGATGGCGCCCGATAGCGACCCAGATGGGTTCCATAGGATTTACAGCTGTCGAATTTGGTCGCTGAAACATCAACATGAGTTCACTATAATGCTCCTCAAACCACTGTAGCAGATTATGGCTTCGAGACAATGACAATTAGACTGCTGAAAGATGACATCGCCGTCGGGGAAGACATCAAGGATGCAGGTAGTTCGCAGCTGTCAGCTTGTCTTCGACTGCTGTCACAGGACCCATGCAAGCGCAGGAGAGCTCGTTCCATAGCATAATGTTGCTCTCACCAGCCTGCGTCCGCGACACGGTGCAAGTTTCGAGCCTCCCTTCACCTCGACGACGGCGTTCGTGGCCAAGCGACCGAATGTAGCAAAAATATGACTCACCCGAAAAGCCGGCACGTTTCCATTGATCGACAGTCGAATCCCGATGGTCCCGTACCCACTGCAATCGTAACTGACGATGTCATTCGGTGAAAATGTGAACACGTAGGGATGATATGCTGCGAAGCTCCATGTTCAACAATGTACGATGAACAGTGTGCTCCGAAACATTTGTGCGACCACTAGCATTGCGCTCTTTCGGCAGATATGCCACAGATCAGCATCTATCCCGCTTTAGAGAACAGACAAGCCTCTGACACCCACGTTCTGTGAAGAGTCGTGGACGTCCTACCATTTAGCGCCTAGTGGTAGTTTCACTGTGCTTGTACCTCTTTCGGTAGATGCTCTTGACAGTAGCACTTGAACATTCGACCAGCCCCGCCGTTTTCGAGATATTCGTTCACAGGCTGTGTGTTATAACAATCTGCCCTTAGTCAAAGTCGCTTATCTCTTTGGATTTCTCCATTTGAAGCCCGATAGGGTGATCCCCCGTCCGTGTCTGCTTCGCTTACATACTTCTGCCGCGCGGGATTAGCCGAGCGGTCTTAGGCGCTGCAGTCATGGACTGTGCGGCTGGTCCCGGCGGAGGTTCGAGTCCTCCCTCGGGCGTTGGTGTGTGTGTTTGTCCTTAGGATAATTTAGGTTAAGTAGTGTGTAAGCTTAGGGAATGATGACCTTAGCAGTTAAGTCCAATAAGATTTCACACACATTTGAAAATTTTACATACTTCTGTTACAGAGTCACGTACCCGCAACACCACCAGTCGGTATCCAACGTTTCAGGGTAGGGCGAGTGGGGCCGGGGGGTGGGGGTGGGGGGTGGGGGTTGAGGGGGCACTGGTCATAATGTTTTGGTTTATCAGTGTAGCCCTCAACTATAGCTATCATCTCCTGGATTGAACAAGGTATTTTACACAAGCACAGTAAATTACACTCTGATTACTGCATTGACACTTGACTTATCTGATAAACGACAGCAACGAAATGCTAGTTGCGTGAGTGTCTCAAATAGCGTCGGCTAGTTGTCCCATAATGGGTTCAGTTTTATGTTGCTCACGTGGTACAAAAAAAATACAAACAAGAAAATATTGTTTTGTTCGTCAGTGCAGCGCAGTGTGCTAAAAATGGAACGATTGTGTATAGAAGCAAGCAAGGAAATAACCTAGGCGAAAAAGCCGTGAGTAATATTAGTAATTTAAAATAAGAGAACTGTTAATGATTTCGTTAAACATATTTTTAAACAAAACCGCAATTCTTATAGTGAATGCTTAAGATACTTTAAATAGTGCTAAAAGCGTGACCTCCAAATAAGATTTTTATTACAGTTGCAAAAAGCGGAATAGGTCCCTGCGAAAAGTTATCTTAAAAGAACAGTGCTTTAGGTTTTACATTCCGAATATGTGTTTCGGAGCGAAAGCTCCATCATCAGGATTTCCAAGATGGACTTGAGCATTTTCATTTTGAACTAGCACGTACCTCCCCAGATGAGATCGCTAACGCACCTTTGCAGCGGCGCTCGACAATGAAGTGAGTTCGGCTGTGGGGCTGGACGAATATTAGCCGGCAAGGAGAGGACACATGGTGGCATTAATTTTTGGATCACCAGTCTTTGCGCCAGTGGATAATATTCCAAACATATCCGCCTCAGTGTCTCATGACGTGTAGGGTGTGGTTATTGAATGTGTCCTGTCTGTCAGATTGAGACATTAAGCTTGGCGGCTCCTTTGGTTTTATTCGGGAGGAGTAGGCTACTCTCCGGCACCAGGTGTCACCCTCTTTTTTCTGTTATAATCACCACGCAACACTATAAGCACAACCATTACACTCACCTACACTTCACAAATACCCGTACGGTATAACGTGCACATATCTGCAAGGGAAGGGGCCAGTGTAGGCAGAGGAGAAACATTCTTCTCTCTAAACGGCTGAACCCACAACCCCCAGTGGGTTGTCCCAGCCAATAACGTCACACGACACTTAATTCAGTCATTACCTGGGGACGCATAGTATGAGATTCTGTTGCACTGGTGACCCGTGGCGAATTTCGTCTAATATGGTTTTCATTGCACAACGAAGTTTATTTAAAGGTTTTCAAACTTTAGTTTCTTGTGCAATGAAAATCGAACAGTTTCGAGGAACTTCACCATGTGCCATTTTCACAATATGTAGGTGTGACTGCACCATCAGTTCATGATGGTGAAATGTCCCAAGTGAATCACGGAAACTATGGCGATAGCTTTCGCTCGGAAACACGTAGTGGAAAAAAAGGCTTTTCATTTAGTTCATAGTTGGCTTGTTCTCATGTGAATCAGTGGCGGTTGTTGGTTTTTCTTTTACATGGTAGTAAAGTGACAAATTTTTATACGGGCTTTCTTCTTGTTGAATGGACAGAACACTTACGTAATTGTCCATAACATACATACCAGCATACGTATAATAAGGCCAAGAAACGATACACACACAGTTTTCACAGCGCACTTAAAAGGTACTGACGTCCATTAGTTTGTAGATGTCGCAGGAGTCCCTCTAGTCGCTGACTAAGTACCTCCTCACAGCTTCGACTGAGGTTTGAATGAGTCTCACTTTGGTCTTCACGCGGTTCTCACTTCTAGTATTAATGACCACATGAAAAAACATTATTTTCAGTGATTTTAATAGTAGCAAGACAATCCCAAAAGGTAAGTCATTTGCTCATTTAGACACTGAAAAACAGTTTATGGTATTTCCTGTTAGAAACAATGCATCTTCCGATGAACTCTAGCAATACCAAAGAATTTTCCATAAAGCGTAATACCAAGGTGAGAAAGGGAAGGTGGGTACTTTGTGCCCACCACCACAAAAACTTAAAAAACGTTAACTGTGTTTAACTTTTATTAATAAAATGTTTTTTAATTAGATACTGCTGTATACGTAGGGCACATAACCTGTATCTTGTAGCATAATCTTTGCAACTTCAACGCATTTTCCGTGTGAACAGATACCTCAAGAGTATCAAAAAATATTTAAAAAATATATAAATTTCGTTGTTGATTTTCTTTCACAATTTAGTTTTCAAAGTTATATAGAAGTTCAAAAGAATCCTGAGGCTGAAAATACATTTGTTGCAGAAGTCACATCCGCTACTAAGAATTAAATTTCCGAATTAAGTTTCACTGAAAAAGTTAAAACAGCTACGGAATATGATATAAGAAATCATTAAAAACGACGCCATTTTCAGAATTTTAAAATATAAAGTACTAAACTAGATTACTATATTTAAAAAAGGTATTGCGAGCGTTGATACTCTAATACATGCAAATAGGTCACAATTTTGTAAATGTCTAGAGTCTCCGCACTCCATCTTTTGGAGTGAGGAGTTTCAAAAAGATCCGTTCTTTAACGGTGCTTAGAGATTTCTATGACCCGATGCTGAGGTATCTCGCATCTTTCACATTACGAAATATTTCTCCTTCTTCTGAGTCTTTGTCTACGGACTTGGATAAAACGTCTCGTGATGTATGGAGTAACTATACACCGGAGGCCGCTACGACTGACAATACGAGGGATCGTTCAGCACTCGAGTGTCCTATCGAAGTGAGGCAAACATCCCACTGAGAAAGATTTTGAGGCCGTCCACTTGTGCTATTAATAAAAGAATCCGCTGGGTATCTCTGCCAAACGACAATGGGACGACTGGTAATAAAAATGGGACAGAAACATAACTGGACTCGGGGCCGGCTCGCTTTACTGGCGGGGAACGGCGAGTGCGTCGAGCAGCGACGCGCGCTTTGTGGGCGTAACAAAGCGGCCTGGAGATTGTTTAGGGCGCATGTCCGGCGCCCGGCGCTCTGAAAGCCGCCCCCACGCCCCCCGCTGACTCGCGTCTTCCGCCCCCACCGGCCGAGTGGCTGCCGGCGTCTGCCTGTCACATGTCACGCACTGACAGCCGCCTCTTTCTTTCTGTTGCAGCCAGCCCGGCCCGCTCCCACGACCGCTGCAATCCTACTACTCGGGCCTCCTCAACAACCGTAACGAGCGGTCAATCATACACGTGAGTACCTATAGCTTTTCATTCTTCCCTGTCAACAGTAGTCCCACTTGGCAGAGGACAATACAGAATTGTTAAGAGATATGACAGTCGTACCAGTATTGTACGTATTACGTAGACAGATGTCACTGCACCGTAGTATCTACAATACTGCCCATTACAATTGCTACACCACGAAGATGACGTGCTACAGACGCGAAATTTAACCGACAGGAAGAAGATGCTGTGATATGCAAATGATTAGCTTTTCAAAGCATTCACACAATGTTGGCGCCGGTGGCGATACCTACAACGTGCTGACGAGAAGAAAGTTTCCAACCGATTTCTCATACACAAACAGCAGTTGACCGGCGTTGCCTGGTGAAACGTTGTTATGATGCCTCGTGTAAGGAGGAGAAATGCATACCATCACGTTTCCGACTTTGATAAAGGTCGGAGTGTCGCCTATTGCGATTGATGTTTGTCGTGTCGCGACATTGCTGCTCGCGTTGGTCGAGATCCAAATCACTGTTAGCTTAATATGGAATCGGTGGGTTCAGGAGGGTAATACGGAACGCCGTGCTGGATCTCAACAGACTCCTATCACTAGCAGTCGAGATGACAGGCACCTTATCCGCATAGGGACGTTTGCAAGACAACAACCATCTGCACGAACAGTTCGACGACGTTACCAGCAGCAATGAGTATCCGCTAGGAGACCATGGCTCCGGTTGCCCTTGACGCTCCATCACAGACAGGAGCGCCTGCGATGGTGTACTCAACGACGAACCTGGGTGCACGAATGGCAAAACATCATTTTTTCGGATGAGTCCAGGTTCTGTTTACAGCATCATGATGGTCGCATCCGTGTTTGGCGACATCGCGGTGAACGCACATTGGAAGCATGTACTCGTCATCGCCATACTGGCGTATCACACGGCGTCATGGTATCGTCTGCCATTGGTTACACGTCTCTGTCACCTCTTGTTCTCATTGACGGCACTTTGAACAGTGGACGTTAGACTTCAGATGTGATATGACCCGTGGCTCTACCCTTCATTCGATACCTGCGAAACCGTACATTGCTGCAGGATAATGCACGACAGCATGTTGCAAGTCCTGTACGTGCCTTTCTGGATACAGAAAATATACGACTGCTGCCCTGGCCAGCACATTCTCCAGATCTCTCACCAACTGAAAACGTCTGGTCAATGGTGGCCGAGCAACTGGCTCGTCACAATACGCCAATCACTGTTCTTGATGAACTGTCGTGTCGTGTTGAAGCTGCATGGGCAGCTGTACCTGTACACGTCATCCAAGCTCTGTTTGACTCAATGCCCAGGTGTATCAAGGCCAGAGGTGGTTGGTCTGGGTACTGATTTCTCAGGATCTATGCACCCAAATTGCGTGAAAATGTAATCACATGTCAGTTCTAGTATAATATATTTGTCCAGCGAATACCCTTTTATCATCTACCATTTCTTCTTGGTGTAGCAATTTTAATGGCCAGTCGTGTATTACCAGACTTCCTGGCAAGTGCCTGAGAGAACGTAGACTTCCAGCTGTTATAATTGGCCACTTAAACCAGAGAACACCGTTGTGTTGGAGTGGGTTACTGCTGCAGATGGACATCGTGTCTTTCAGGACGTCGTCGGATTCGACGAGAAATTTCTTTGAGTAGTGGAAAACAGCGCTGGAACGCTTGTATAGAGTGACAATTCTGCCGAAAGACATTTGTGCAGAGCGTCCGGCTCTTGCTGAGGCAAGCGACTTTTCGCATGTAGTAAACAGGCACGCTATGAATTTTCCTGTCTATGTATGTGGAACAGCGTGTTGTTGTCTGTGACAGGTATAACTATCTGGTGCTTATAACTAATTGTAGGTACTCACGGAGGTCCAGTGTATGCTGTAATTATCGTACGGCAGCGAAAATTGGTACTTACGCTAATGCCTTAATGCGGAACCGATTTATGCTAATTAGTTACAGCTGTGACCACCATTTGCAAATCTGGCGCTGTACACTGTTTGTACGACTGTATGACATCCACGTTGAAATATGAGCAGCCAAAACTTGAGTGAACAGTATCGCTATCGAAAAGAGAGATCGTGCGCTGTTAGTGAGTATGTTTTATGCGAAAGGTAGCTATTACAGTGCTGCATTGAGAGAATGTCACCGATCGAAAGGTCTCAGGAGACCTCCGATATCATTAAATGATTTAAACACGATGATGATGAAATTAAAAAATACGAGCAAGCTTGGTGTAATACGTGTAGGAGGTACGTGTATTATCCCGATGGAAGTTACTGACGAGGTTGCTTTTGCTGTAACTGACCGGGTAGCGTGTGTCCCGGGTAGCGGTAGTGCTCATGCAGAGTTGCGACAATTGTCCATCCTATGGTCAAGGTGATGACATGTGGCCGGGCAATATTCTATTACGAGACCAATTTTACACTAAAGGTTGCAGTGAACAGAATATGGAGCGTTGTCAAGCCACGTGTTGTGCAAGAATAGCCATTGCACTTGCCGTATGTGACTGTGTGGTCTGGATTCACAAGAATCTTTTTTCTCGGTCCGTTCTTCTTTGCACCTAGAGTGCTTGTCAGGTGTATCGTAGCGCCTGCGAATTATCGAGACCTTCCTGCTTAGGAACTGTGTGATAAGCTTTGCTTTTGTGTAAAATGGAGCAACCCTTCATGTCGGTCGGCCAGCGAAAGATCTTCCACTTTTCACGAAAGTGTTATCGCAGGAGGTTTTTCAGATGCATGGCCTGCGTGTAAAATGTTCAAATGTGTGTGAAATCTTATGGGACTTAACTGCTAAGGTCATCAATCCCCAAGCTTACACACTACTTACCCTAAATTATCCTAAGGACAAACACACACACCCCTGCCAGAGGGAGGACTCGGACCTCCGCCGGGATCAGCCGCACAGCCCATGACTGCAGCGCCTGAGACCGCTCGGCTAATCCCGCGCGGCCGCCTGGCAGATCCAAGTGACTTTTGGCTCTGGCGGGAACATAAAAGAACACATTTACCAGGGACACGTTCCATCTCTCCCTGATCTGAAGGCCAGTGTACAGGAACATGTTGCTCAATTCCACCGGAAGTGCTGCCAGCAACTGCTGACCAACTCGTTTTACGGATGCAGTATCTCGTCGACGTCTCCATTGTTCATACCGAACAAATTTTGTAACCTGCGGTCAGTAATAAAATCAACACTATGGCTTTCTCACTTCTTTGACCTTTTCTGCCCACGTCCCGATCATAATCCATTACAATGGAAACATTGTTGTACGTCTTTTTTGAATTCACAGCGCCTGATTTGGACCTGGTGGCCAAAAATTATCATTAATTTTTTCCAGCGTAAAGCGGTTCCGCATTAACGCACTAGACTATCTACATCTACATCTACATCCATACTCCGCAAGACACCTCACGGTGTGTGGCGGAGGGTACCTTGAGTACCTCTATCGGTTCTCCCTCCTATTCCATCTCTTATTGTTCGTGGAAAGAACTATTGTCGGTTTGCCTCTGTATGGCCTCTAATCTCTCTGATTTTATCCTCATGGTCTCTTCGCGAGATACACGTAGCACAGAGCAATATACTGCTTTTCTCTTCGGTGAAGGTATGTTCTCGAAACTTCAACAAAGGCCCGTACCGAGCTACTGAGCGTCTCCCCTGTAGAGTCTTCCACTGGAGTTTATCTATCATCTCCGTAACGCTTTCGCGATTACTAAATGATCCTGTAACGAAGCGCGCTGCTCTCCGTTGGATCTTCTCTCTCTCTCTTCTATCAACCCTATCTGGTACGGATCCCACACTGAGCAGTATTCAAGCAGTGGGCGAACAAGCGTACTGTAACCTACTTCCTTTGTTTTCGGATTGCATTTCCTTAGGATTCTTCCAATGAATCTCAGTCTGGCATCTGCTTTACCAACGACCAACTTTATATGATCATTCAATTTTAAATCACTCCTAATGCCTACTCCCAACTAATTTATGGAATTAACTGCTTTCAGTTGCTGTCCTGCTATATTGTAGCTAAATGATAAGGGATCTATCTTTCTATGTATTCGCAGCACACTACACTTGTCTACATTGAGATTCAATTGCCAATCCTGCACCATCCGTCAATTCGCTGCAGATCCTCCTGCATTTCATTACACTTTTCCATTGTTACAACCTCTCGATATACCACAGCATCATCCACAAAAAGCCTCAGTGAACTTCCGATGTCATCCACAAGGTCATTTACGTATACTGTGAATAGCAACGGTCCTACGACACTCCCCTGCGGCACACCTGAACTTACTCTCACTTCGGAAGACTTCTCTCCATTGAGAATGACATGCTGCATTCTGTTAGCTAGGAACTCTTCAATCCAATCACACAACTGGTCTGATAGTCCATATGCTCTTACTTTTGTTCATTAAACGACTGTGGGGAACTGTATCGAACGTCTTGCGGAAGTCAAGAAACACGGCCCTCTGAGTCTCGTGGGCGAATAGCGCGAACTGGCTTTCACACGATCGTCATTTTCGAAACCCATGCTGATTCCTATAGAGTAGATTTCTAGTCTCCATAAAAGTCATTATACTCGAACATAATACGTGTTCCAAAATTCTACAACTGATCGACGTTAGAGATATAGGTCTATAGTTCTGCACATCTGTTCGATGTCCCTTCTTGAAAACGGGGATGACCTGTGCCCTTTTTCAATCCTTTGGAACGCTACGCTCTTCTAGAGACCTACGGTACACCGCTGCAAGAAGGGTGGGGAAGTTCCTTCGCGTACTCTGTGTAAAATCGAACTGGTATCCGATCAGGTCCAGCGACCTTTCCTCCTTCTAGCGATTTTATTTGTTTCTCTATCCCTCTGTCATCTATTTCGATATTACCATTTTGTCATCTATGCGACAATCTAGAAAAGGAACTAAAGTGGAGTCTTCCTCTGTGAAACAGCTTTGGAAAAAGACATATAGTATTTCGGCCTTTAGTCTGTCATTCTCTGTTTCAGTACCATTTTGGTCACAGAGCGTCTGGACATTTATTTTGGTCCACGTACCACTTTGACATACGACCAAAATTTCTTAGGATTTTCTGCGAAGTCAGTACATAGAACTTTACTTTCGAAATCATTGAACGCCTCTCGCATAGCCCTCCTCACACTACATTTCGCTTCGCGTAATTTTTGTTTGTCCGCAAGGCTTTGGCTATGTTTTTGTTTGCTGTGAAGTTCCCTTTGCTTCCGCAGCTAACTCGGTTGTTGTACCACGGTAGCTCGTTTCCATCTCTTACGATCTTGCTTGGCACATACTCACCTAACGCATATTGTACGATGGTTTTGAACTTTGTCCACTGATCCTCAACACTATCTGTACTTGAGAGAAAACTTTTGTGTTGAGCTGTCAGGTACTCTGTAATCTGCTTTTTGTCACTTATGCTAAACAGAAAAATCTTCCTACCTTTTTTAATGTTTCTATTTATCATCGACGCAGTAACCGCTTTATGATCGCTGATTTCCTGTTCTGCGTTAACTGTTTGATATAGTTTCGCTTCCATATGATAATTACAGCCCACACTGGGCCTCTTTGAGTAGCTGCACTAATTATAACGGCCCAGTAGGAATTACTTTTAAGAAAAGTCGAAGGGTTCAAAATGGCTCTGAGCACTATGGGACATAACGTCTGAGGTCATCAGTCCCTAGAACTTAGAACTACTTAAACCTAACTAACCTAAGGACATCACACACATCCATGCCCGAGGCAGGATTCGAACCTGCGACCGTTGCTGTCGAGCGGTTCCAGAGTGAAGGGCCTAGAACCGCTCGGCCACACCGGCCGGCTAAGTCGAAGGGCTGGAAAAATTGCGACGAGTCATTTTCTTATGATAAATTATTTTATCGCTACCATTTTCAGGCTCTTTCCTCCAACTACAGACAAGGTCCAAATTATGTTGGTATGTGAGAAATTGGTTGCGCCTTGGCAAAGTCAGTGAACCATCATGTGAAGTATTTTTGGCTCCGCAGAAATGTCAACATATTGCGACGCTAAATATATTTTATTAGAGAACTAAGATTTAATTAAAATAAATGAAAACCGTGCCCCATGATTTTCTTTGTGCTCCCAAGGCGAGAGAAGGAAGAAAATTCTTTGACATGATTCCCTCTAGAGGAGTAATTTTGGACCAGCTTAATTTTATGGCAACGGTCATCAAAGTACAATTATGGGTGTTCACCAAGCTGGTGGTGGCCGACAGAGAAGTTCCTTAGTTTGAAGAAGAACGCCAGCAGCGTAGGGCAATGTTCCTGGGATGTAGTTGGGTGTTAGGACCAGAAAGGTAATGGAAGCCTAACAGATTTCCGAGAGTTTCTTCAGTACTCACTGGTAAGAAACAGCTTTCTGTAGGAACTGCCTTTTAGTGTGGCAGTAGGAAATAGTGCCTCCCCAGCCAGTCTGGTGTTTCCTTGCTGGCTGAGAGGTGTTACACAAAACTCAGCACGGTCACTCAGCCTCTGGCTGGCCCTTTGTTCTGGGGCGAGACACACGTAGCATCCGGTTCCATCACAATCTCGAGGATAGCCGCCAGCCAGAGTCGGCGCAACAAGGCGAGATCCACTGCCTACAAACTAGATACAAAGGAGGAAAATAGTACAAAGGCACGTGATTATTTGTAAAAAAAGAGCATGTTTATTTACGTATTTGATAATGCATGCATTTTTCCCATACAGTTTACAACAAAGCAAAATGAATACACTAATTTTAACATTAGCGTTGGAACTTAATATAATTAAAGAAACAAGACAGTCTTAAGGGCGGAAATTGATACAAAGGCACTTAGGAATTGTTGTCAGCATAATCTAACGTATACACTCAATAGATCACAACTATGACCTAGAATTCAGTCGAACCTCCATCGTTCTTAATAACTATGAAAATCCTCTTACACATTGATTGTATATGAGCAGTGATATCTTCTACCGACACTAAGGTAAACTCCATTAGAATTCCAGTTTTCAGCTCGGCCTCAGTCTCAAACTGTCGTCCTTTGCGATAAACAGGTCGTGCTAAAATCCCGTATAGATTTTCCATATGATTGAAACCCGTACTTCCTGATGGCCAGTTCAGAGGTAGATTTGTTTTATGTTGAAGCCACGACTTTGTCTTGGCAGACATGTGAATCCCTGCGTTATCGTGTTGGAATAGTAAATTATCACCGTCAAATTCCTCATCTACTTGAACCATTTCAGTTTCCAGCATTTCTGTATAATCATCGGACTTCGTTATGGGCTTCAGCCATGGTATATTGGATGTACCTTTAGCTGCCAAGATCATAAAGCTGCCACTGCCGAAGTTTCAACTCACCCAAACGTCTGTACCGAGATCATGCCAGTAACATCAAAAACAATGTGGCCGATCCAAATTAAACTTCTTCTCATCACAAAAAATTACTTTATTCCATTCTACGGTCCATTCCGCAAACTTCAGTCGTGCCTACATTGTTTAAAGATTTTTATGGAGCTTTTTTCGAATGCCAGAATCGTGCCTTAAGCCAGAATTTATTTTAGCTTCTGGAAGTGACTGACGACTGAAAATCAGCCACGATGTGAGAGGAACGCAGACCACTCACTTTTGCTCTACGCAGAATCAAACGCGTATCTGATGCTGGCAATTCTAGTTTCCGGCTATATTTTCCATTTTTTCCGTACTGTGCATCTAATCTGACAAAATTGTCAGTAACACAACTGGTTCAAAATGGTTCAAATGGCTCTAAGCACTATGGGACTTAACATCTGAGGTCATCAGTCCTCTAGAACTTAGAACTACTTAAACCTAACCAACCGTAGGACATCACACACATCCATGCCCGATGCAGGATTCGAACCTACGGCCGTAGGAGCCACGTGGTTCCGGACGGAAGCGCCTAGAACTGCTCGGTCACAACGGCCGGCTACGTACACCATAATTACCATGCAAACATTGGGGTTACACTTGTCTGGTGTGAGACGTTCCCTGGGGGATCCACTGGGGGCTGAACCGCACAATAAGAGAGGGTTCGGTGTGGGGCGGCAGTGAGGTGAGTGGTCTGCTGTAGTCTGTTGTGGGGGTTGTGAACCACTGAGGGCTATGGCGGGGACGAAGCCTCTCCGTTGTTTCTAGGCCCCCAGTTCCATACAGTCACAGCGGCCGCAACATAACTGGAATACCCTAATTTCTTAGAAATCTGGCAATCAGACAGACCCATTTCTTTGTACGCCTTAATACTTGCATGCTCTTCACCCGATACATGCTATCCATGAGGCATTATGGAAACAGCTAAAGTACGACGTTAGCAGACACACCTACAAACTGTAATTGTAGCGAAATGCTGACATACACCACTGAGCGCATCATCTAAAGGACCTATCTGCACACCAACTTCCGACCCTTCCTATTCGAAATACCGTTTTTTTTTCAGTACTGGGCCTAATTCTAACGGTGAAATGAAAATGTATTTTATTTTGATTAGTAATAAATTGTACGGGCAAAATGCGTGCAATACAAAATACGGAAATAAACATGTTTTTGTTCCACAAATAACAATGCGCCTCTATTTACTTTGCACCACTCTAATGCGCCGTCACGCTCCGTTGGTGCTGCGCGTTGCTGGCACTCCTCTCTCTCGCTCGTCTCAACCTTATGGGGGCTTCATTGTTTACCACTCCGTAACTTTCATTGTAACCGATGCATCATAACTTGCGAGCTCGATGAAGACCATTTGTTCTTGATATTGAACTCTCTTTCCTCCCTATTTGTGTGCATAGTAATCCTTTTGGTTTTCCTTGCAAATTTGAAACTGAAAATATAGTTCACTTATGGAGTCAAATTTGGATTCTTCCTACTGTAAAGATTGTGGTACTGCCCTACCTGTTCATCTACGTACCCGTTATTAACTTCGATTTATCCATATTCAAGGAGACTGTTTAATTCACACTTACTAGTAGGATCGATTCAGATGCTTCCAATGCCATATGGCATTGCATCATCTTCATTCGGACATGTGCGAAAGAACAGACACCACTCATTCATATAATGTAATTGGCCTAGCTGGGCGTTGATCCACCTTCTTCTGCGTGGACGCACACATACTTCCGACCTCCTGTGCGAATCTCAGAGAGTGAACATGGAGGAAATGGACAGGGACTGCGCATAGGTGGCCCTCGATGGGAATGTGGATCGGCCGTGAAGCGTGCAGATATATTCCATGCAGTTCTGATAATGCAGTATCCCGGATGGCGCTGTGGTTACCGCACTGCCTAGTAAGCAGGAGATTCCCGGTTCGAATGCCGGTCAAGTACGCATTTTCCCTCGTCGCCGCTGATTCCGTGTCACGCCCCGATGCAGCTGACACCAGTGATCCCCTTCCTTTCCTTTTCTGTCTTCCCCTCTCCACCTGCAATTTACATTATTTGAATGCGATTTGCTAGAGAAAGCGATGAGCAGGCGAGTTGTAAAACCACAGTGTCCGACCAACGCACTAGTTTCAGTTGTCGCAAATTCCTGGAAACCGTGTATGATGCAACTGTCGGGCGAGGGCGAAGGGGAAGGAACAGGGGCAAGAGTGCTCTGATTCAGTTGTCTACTGCAACTGACGGCATACTTCAGCAGTAGTCTCATGCTGGGTGCTGGAAGGGTATCTAATTGGTAGTTTCATTGCTGAGCTAGTTGACTACTTGAAACTTTTTTACAGATTATAACTGCGTGCCGGACCCGGGGTTCGAACCTGGAACCATAACTTCTGCGGGAAATGCAATTACCATATCAGTTATCCCGCCATGAGTCACGATACATCCGCGAAACCCAGAAAAGAGGGACTGACAGAAGGATTTTGTAAGGCTGGGTCGGGTGATTGTGCAAAAGTAATGCACAATGTAAGAGCTTTGCGCACGAAAGGCATTCAGTTCACTCCCCTGATCCACGAAAGGGAGAAATTCGACTGCCGCTTCCATACACATTTTCAGTCTGACAGAAAGCTTAAAAAAATAATAAATCGCTCTGAGCACTATGGGACTCAACTGCTGTGGTCATAAGTCCCCTAGAAATTAGAACTACTTAAACCTAACGACATTACACACATCCATGCCCGAGGCAGGATTCGAACCTGCGACCGTAGCAGTCGCACGGTTCCGGACTGCGTGCCTAGAACCGCGAGACCACCGCGGCCGGCGCAGAAAGCTTCAAAACAGGACATATTCCGCGGCAGACGGAAAGACTGATTCCAGCCAGCAACTATTAAAAAAGAAAAAACTCTCACTAAAAACAGCTTCACTTTCAAAAAGTTATTAACGTTATCAACAAAAAAAGTTTTATTCGCTCCTCTGGGTATTATGACGTGAGCCGTTCATGAAACAGTGGTGACAGCCATACTACGCAAGACGCCCCATGCCTCAGGAGGAACTTTTAGTACTCAGGCACCTGGCAGGAACGACCATTCGAAGCAAAATATTCTAGTAAACATGGGCTCTAAAATGCGTACCTTAGGAGCTATAAGTACTTCTTCATCTTCGATACTGCGAAACAAATATCCTCTACTAAAAATTCTTTGCTTTCCATATTTTTGCAAGACGTAACATGGACCACAACAAGAAAATATTGATAAGCAGAAATGGTTTCCAAATGCATACCTTAAGAGGTACGAGCACTCACACTAGCGAAGATGAACAACTGCTCAGTAGCTCTTAAGGTGTGCAATTTAGAGTCCATGCATAGTGGACATTTTTTCATTGTTTTGGTCTTCACTATCATTTCTTAAAATATGGTAAGCATGGTAAGCAAAGAGATTTGTTTCACCCTGTCGAAAGTGAACAAGTTCTCATAAGTCTTAAGGTACGCATTTTAGAGCCCACGTTTGCTAGACTGTTTATTTCCGAATGATCGTTCCTGTTATACCTATGAATATTGAACCATTCGTCTTAGAACATCCATGGAAATACGTGCTCAAAGATTTTCGACATTTCAGTTACTGTCTGCTGTCGCCTCCGCCCAATGATGTCAAAGTGGGCAGAGCCGACCAGCAGGGACTTCCTTGGAAACCGGGAATAGCCTACCCTCAAGTTAAAAGGGGGTAGTGGGCGAGAGGTAGTCACACTACGAAATTACCGAGCCGGCCAAATAAACTTTCTACAGTAATATTATTGTTTGCATCGGTAAATAACTTCTCAGAGCGGCGATTAGTTTCTGAGCGCTCTAGCTGAACACTGAAAACGTGCCACCTACTGGCTATTCGTTTGTATGTTGCAGCGCAACTTGGATGGAGTGAGTGGAGGAGGGGAGTGAGGCCGAGCGTGAATAGGACTGATGGATTGTGGGATTGAAGATTATGAATAGCTACGAGACAGTCACATATAGGCATACAAATTCAAGATGCCCCAGTATGTAACCAATGAACTAACGTCCGGTTGCTGAAGAGACCAATCTAATTAATCCGCGCTACCTGCCATGTGTGAAACATGTATATTCATTGTTAAAGAAAAAATGTTTTCCTATGTGAAGTGCTGTTAGCCATACGCCAGTTTTTCTATACAAACAAATATGTAAATATTCGTATGTTCAAAATCGTAACTCTCCGAAAGTTCTTCGCCGATGGCTTAGAAATTTTTCACTCATTCTGATATGAGCGGATTTTTATTTACCTATTACCGATCCACATATTATATAGAAATATATATATGTATGTCATTGTGAATATTGATTGTGTTTTAACGCTCTCCTTAATGGGGAATTAACGATAATAATAATATGTAATAATTTACGGGAAATTATTGAAAATGTAAATGTTCGTTTGTACAAAATCGTGAGTCTCCGGAAGTTCTTCACCGACTGCTTTGGAATTTTGAAACAACATTACATTCGATTTTTTTTAACAAGAGGTGGAGCTCCTCCACGCCCACACCGGCGTGATTACCAACTCAAAGGTCTACTGCCGTCTCTGCATAAGGGTTAGTTTTCACTAAATTGAGGTGTCGCACGATGTGGGTACTGCGTTGTTTGCGTACGTCTGGTTAAGGTTAACCGTTAATACGCGCTCATCTGGAGATAGATTGGGTCGAAAGTCGAACGAAGGGTAGAGGCTTGAAGGGCAGAGGTAAAATAGTGCCAAGGCAAGAGCCAGGGGAAAAAAAACCTCTGCGATACTTAGGTCGGGTGGTAAGAGCAGTAGCGGATGTCTTGCTGCCTGAGACCGGTCGTGCAAGGGTAGGCTTTGTTAGTAGTGGGTATCATGCATGTCGATACCTTTGAGGCCGCGCGGGATTAGCCGAGCGGTCTTAGGCGCTGCAGTCATGGGCTGTGCGGCTGGTCCCGGCGGATGTTCGAGTCCTCCCTCGGGCATGGGTGTGTGTGTTTGTCCTTAGGATAATTTAGGTTAGTGTGTAAGCTTAGGGACTGATGACCTTAGCAGTTAAGTCCCATAAGATTTCACACACATTTGAACATTTGATACCTTTGACGTTGTGCGGTGCTGTTATTCGGCTGCTGTCATTGGGTGCCTGTATTGATCTCTCGGTTAGCGTCAGCAAACCTGTAACAGTTAGGTTCATCATCGTTTTGTGTCCGATACGTCATATATCAGATGCACAGTGTAGGGTGATGTTTGCGATTTGTTTGTGCGTCAGTGGGCGAGCCCGTCGGTTTCCCTGCAGTACCCTGTTGGTCGGCTTTAATAGCAGCTGGTACTTCCAGTCAACGTTGCTGATATCCAGGGGCTTGCAGCCGTTTGTCGCCTGTTGGTCTATGTTAGCTTGCCATAGGTGATTATGGTCTAGCTAGTAGTGTCTTTGACCGCTTATGCTTCCACTTATGGTTGTGATCATAGTTTCCCCGAGTAAGGATAAAAGGATTGTTCGAGTGTCTCGACTTCCTGTATAGTCGTGTGCAATATTTTTTGAATACTTCCTTGAGGGTTTCAAGGCGGTATTCATTGTGAAGATGCACGGTGTGTGTGTCGCGTGGAGCGTTGCTAATGATTCGTAGCACTTTGTTCTGTATGGTCTGCAGACGGCGCAGGTGTGTAGAAGCTGCATATCCCGAGACGGGAGCTGCGTACGTCATCAGCTGCCTAATCAGTGTCACGTATATGGACCTCGACATCCTCCTATTCAGTGTGCTTTCCGTGTTGAGCATTGGGTAGACTTGTTTGAGCCTCACGTGTGATCTATTAACAACGTATTCGATGTGGTCCTCCCATGTAAGTTCCCGGTCTAGCCACACACCGAGATATCTCGCTTTCTCTCGGAAACGTATCGGGCTTATACGTAGTTTTATCTGTCTACTGTGTTGATGTTTGCGCAGTAGTTTCGGTCTGCCTGTAAATAGAACTGCTTCAAACTTGTCGACGTTTAGTTTAATACGCCATCGTTCCAACCAAGGCTCGACAGTTCTGAGTGCCGTGTGTATTCGTCATTTAATGTTCGACGGTTTCCAGTCTTGCGTGAGGATGGCTGTGTCAACCGCGTAGATAGCTAACGTCGTGTTTTGTGTTGCTGGGAAGTCGTTAATGTACAGGTTGAACAGGATGTGACCCAGGATGCTTCCCTGGGATACTCCAGCTTGTATACCGTGTCATGGCGATTTTTTGCCCTGCACGTCAGTGTTGAAACATCTGTTCGTGAGATGTGAGTGTATGAAACGTACGAGTCCGTCTGGGAAACCAGCTTTGCTTAGTTGTGCCAAAGGTATTTTTATATACCCACGGGAGTCACAGATGGTATATATACATTAATTAAATCTCCGAAAGTTCTTCACCGTTTGCTTACACTCAGTACGTATAGAAAATTACTTGCTCATTTGTTATATGAATGCAACGCTGTGTCAAACTTTCAGAGCAATCGTTGAAGAACTTTCAGATATTTAAGATTTTCAACAAAGAACATCGTATTTTTGTTAACAGCGTATCCTATATATTCGGCGCTTCAGTAGGTATATAAAAACGCGCGTACTCGAATTTAAAAGCAATGTCTGAAGAACTTTCGGAGATTTACGATTTTGTACAAACGGATATTAACTTTTTTTATCATCAGTCATCTGACTGGTTAGGAACGGCTCGTCAGATGTTTGTCTCCTGTGTCACCCTCTTCATTTTTGAATATCTGAGCAGCACTTGCGACATACATCTACATCGTCAGTTATTCGTCGAATGTTTTCCAATCTCTGTCTTCCTCCACAGTTTTTACTCTCTATAGCTCCCTCTAGTACCATGGGAATTATTCCCTTACCATGCTGTCCCTTCTTCTTCCCAGTGTTCTCCACATATTTCTGTCCCCGGCAATTCTGCAAAGAACCTCCACATTTTTAACTTATCAGTCCATCGAATTTTCAACATTCTTCCATAGCACCACATCTCAAATGTTTCGATTGTCTTCTGTTCCAATTTTCCCACAGTCCACGTTTCACTACTGTAAAATACTGTGCTTCAATTGTACATTCTCAGACATTTATTCTGCAAGTTAAGGCCTGTGTTTGATATTAATAGAATGCTCCTTCTGTCAGTACTAGTCTGTTTCTTATGAGTAGTAGAACAGAGAGAGAACTACTGTATTTTGTTAGTGTATGTTACATACATGCACACATTCAGGGAAAAAACTTATTGTTATGCTGACTGATTTATAATACCCCTGGGGATAATCGGTCCTTCTGAGAAGTCTCCCATCCCTCCCTGCCTGTCCGCAGCTCGGGCGTTCTCACCTCCCGCGCCTGGGTTCCCGGGTTCAATTCCCGGCAGGCTCAGGGATTTTCTCTGTCTCGTGGTGACTGGGTGTTGTGTGATGTCCATAGGTTAGTTAGGTTTAAGTAGTATTAAGTTCTAGGGGACTGATGACTATAGATGCTAAGTCCCATAGTGCTCAGAGCCATTTGAACCATTTTGAACCTCCATGCCTCTTGATTCATGACCCCTGGGGCTAATCAGTCTTTCCGAGAACCTCCCCCCCCCCCCCTTCCCTCACCTTGATTCATGACCCCCTGGAGATAAGGCATCCTTCTGAGAAACCCTCCACCTCTCCCAATCCCCCTCCATTCCCCTTAACCTATTGTGCTGCTTTTTTCCCTGCCACTGCAGGAAATCCCCCAGCCTTCCCCTCCACCCTGCAGCACAACAAAACTGGTGGCTCAATCGCTCAGTCTGTGCAGAGCTGCTGGTGTGGAAAGTGCAAGTATTATCCTCTCCATCCTTATCTCCTAATTACGTAATTACATTGCTGCAGATTACAGGTGTTGTGTTGTTGGAAAATTTTTATGTGTGTGCTCAATTTGATGTACAAGGATCAGCTATGCTAGTGCACAAAACCACTACCAGAGGATGTCCCATCCCCCCAGCCATTGCCCACTCCCTCCCCACCTCTCCCAGAGAAAATTACCTGAAAAAATCGCTCAATCTGAACTGAGCTAGTGGACTGAAAGGATCCCATGACAGGAAATTCACTTCTATTACAATGGACATAACAATATATTGTTTAGTTATAAAATACAATTTGCATATCAATTTGCACAGTTTGGATCTTTATTTGACATGTAAAGCTCATCATTCTCTGCTGCTTATTTAATTTTTGAAGATGCAGGTCTTGTAAAACACATCGCAAAGGAGTAATTTAATATGTAAATAGATCATTTCTTTCCGATTGCGCAAGGTATACTGCCAAGAAATCTACATCAACATAATACAATCACTGCAGGTAATTACACTGCTACAGATCGCAGTAAACATATCGCACAGAAAACCTTCCGATCAAATCATCCGCCGATTGATACCAGGTACTGGCGCCATCGGCTCTGGTCCGCAGCTGCGGGGAAGTCGTGACCAGTTTATATTTGTGCCTCATCAGCTTATGATTGCAATACTACTACAGAATCTGAATATGCAATAACATTGAAAAAGGCTCAAGATCAGAGAGAGGGGAAAGAGGTGATGGACAAAGGGGTGGGTTCAAATGGAGACAGAAAGCAGAAAGGAGGAGATGGACCGAGGAAAGTATAAGGAGGAGGAGATGGGCAGACTCGGGTGCAGAAAGGAGGTTAGGACGAATACCCAATTTTCAAACGTGTTGGAAACTTTCTGTTTCCTTTGTTTTCCATGTAACCAGCTTCAGCCACAGTGGCCGGGAACAGCAAGTAAATTTGCTAAGTGCAAATGTCTGCAGTAATTACAAAGTAAACATGCATCACAATGAGAAGTAGTCTGTGTGATCAATATCAATCTTAGTATTATTGTTTTACATAGGTAACAGACTGCACGGACACCCAAAGGAAATCATCATACACTAAAGACCCAAGGAAACTGGTATAGCTGCCTAAAATCGTGCAGGGCCCCGCGAGCTCAACACAAAGTGGTATGGACTCGACTAATGTCTGAAGTAGTGCTGGAGAGAATGGGGTGGAGATCTGTTCTGAAAGCATGTTGCAAGGCATCCCAGATATGCTCAATAATGTTCATGTCTGGGAAGTTGGTGGCCAGTAGAAGTGTTTAAACTCGGAAGAACGTTCCTGGAGCCACTCTATAGCAATTTTGGACGTGTGGGGTGTCGCCTTGTTCTGCTGGAATTGCCCGATCCCGGCGTAATACACAATGGACACGAATGGCTGCAGGTGATCATACAGAACACCTGTCAGAGTTGTATCTAGATGTATCAGGGTTCCCATGACACTCCAAATGCACACACGCCACGCTATTACAGAGCCTCCAGCAGCTTGAACAGTACCCTGCTGACATGCACAGTCCATGGATTCATGAGATTATCTCCATACGCGTACACGTCCATCCGCTCGATAGAATTTGAAACGAGACTCGTCCAACCAGGCAACATGTTTACCGTCCAGTGCTGGTGTTGGTGCCCCCAGGCGAGGCATAAAGCTTTGTGTCGTGGAGTCATCAAGTCTACAAAAGTGGGCCTTCGGCTCCGAAAGCCCATATCGATGATGTTTCTTGGAATGGTTCGTACGCTGACACTTGTTGACGGTCCAGCATTGAACTGTGCGGCAACTTGCGGAAGGGTTTTACTTCTGTCGCATTGAATGATTCTCTTGAGTCGGTGTTGGTCCCATTCTTTCAGGATCTTTTTCCGGCCGCAGCGATGTCGGAGATCTGATGTTTTACCGGATTCCTCATGAAATGATCGTACGGGAAAATCGCCACTTCATCGCTACCTCTCAGATGCTGTGTCCCACGGCTCGTGCGCTGACTATAACATCGCTTTCAAACTCACTTAAAGCTTGATAACCTGCCATTCTAGCAGCAGTAATTTATCTGACAACTGGTCCAGACACTTGTTGCCAAATATAGGCGTTGCCGACCGCAGCGCCGCATTATGCTTATACATCTTTGTATTTGAATACACATGTCTGTATCAGTTTCCTTTGCGCTTCAGTGTATCATAACGAAGCTGCAGAGTGTGAGACAAAGAAAGAATGAGGAGTAGAAGAAATGATATGTAATATTAAAACTGGGGTACTCAGTAGTCGAGGTGAAGGAATTCTGCTACTTTTGAAGGAAGAAATGCCTGACAGACAAAGTAGGGAGTAGATAAGAAGCAGTCTAGCACAGCAGAGGGTATTACTCACTAAAAGAAGTATATTCGAGTGAAACGTGGTCTTTAATTTAAGTGCAAAAAAATCTGAAAATGTATGTCGGAGCACAGAATTGTAATGCAAAGTATTATGGACTGCAGGAAAACTGAAATAATGTGGTTAAAAGCGTTTGAGATGCAATGCCACATAAAGATGCTGGAAATTAGCATGGGGAGATGCTGCACAAAAAAGGAATACGTGTGAAACACTGACTAGGAGAACAGGTGGGATTACAAGATATGTGGTAATACATCAGTAAATAACTTTTGTGGTACCAGAGAGAGCCATGGAGGGCTTACAACAGTAGCAGTGGAATACATCCTAGAAATAATTGCGGCCGTTCGGTGTGACAGCCAGTGTAAACAAGAGACACTGCAGGGAGCTATGCGTTTTAGATCTTCTTTATACTTACAGGCATCAATTTCTTCAGCAATACGACGAAATTCTCAAAAAAACTCTGAAATTTCGCCTTTAAAGGTTAGAAGTTTTCCAATCGCTGCTTAGTATAGTACAGTTGTAATTTAATTTGAGCCGTTGCTGTTACTGTTACCTCTATGATCGCATCACTTTCGTAAAATAAAAAACAAACCGCCCTCAGTCACAAATCGTGATTTTTGTTTCAATGAATGATGCACTTTGAGCTCTGGGGTCACATCTGCACATTATTTTTCAAATTTAGATTAACAATGTCATTGTTAAGATAATGTAAATATAATTACAAAGTAGCATTTCGTGAACACAAGCTTTTACAGAACTGGGACATCGAAAAATTACTGCTTCCAGTAGTGGTCGAGTGGTTTTGGAGTACAGTATGACTAGTCACATTTGTGTACAGATACAAACTAATCGTCCTACAGCACGCCCGTAAACACAATTCAAAACCTGTCAAAGAATATCAAAATATAAGGCTGCTACTTTTCTACATCAACACAGGTGTCGTTATTTCAAAGAAGATACAACGGTGTTACATCATTAGTTGTATATAAATGCCTTTTGTAAAGGAGTTAGTTGCATAACTATCAGATGTGACTATTTGTTAAGGATTGGTTGCACTTTTAAATATTTGTTTCTTTTGGAAAAAAAACTTTTAAAATCGCTCAAAAAGCTGTGGTTGTTAATCTTTGTTTATTCATTCGGCATGTTCCCAGAAGATTTTTCTTTGTTTAACGTTAATTCTAATTGTTTTAATAGAGTAACTTCTCTACCATTATTTTCTTAGTGGAGTACAGCTAGGCTGTTGTGGATGTCACTTAGTCTGTGTCTATTGAGATACACGTGATTAGCTACTGTCGCTTTATCGAAGTCGTTGAGTCTGATAGCAACAGCCTGTTCTTTGTAACGCGTAAAGAAAGTTCTTCATTTTGTCTGTGTAAAATGTACGACTGTTGTTACCCTGTGATTTATATATTCCTCTACGTTCCTTTATTGTGGGTATTTACATGTACTGTGTGAGGCAAATAGTATCCAAGTTTGTTGTTAGAAATGTCTGCAGTATCCTACCATTGTAACAGCGGTAACCAATCTAACAACTACTCGAGGCACCTGTTGTCTTATATAGGTGTTACCGACCGCAGCGCCGTATTCTGCCTTATTACATATCACTGCATTTAAATACTCATGCCTACACCTGTCTCTTTGGCGCTTCAGTGTCTATACACTCCTGGAAATTGAAATAAGAACACCGTGAATTCATTGTCCCAGGAAGGGGAAACTTTATTGACACATTCCTGGGGTCAGATACATCACATGATCACACTGACAGAACCACAGGCACATAGACACAGGCAACAGAGCATGCACAATGTCGGCACTAGTACAGTGTATATCCACCTTTCGCAGCAATGCAGGCTGCTATTCTCCCATGGAGACGATCGTAGAGATGCTGGATGTAGTCCTGTGGAACGGCTTGCCATGCCATTCCCACCTGGCGCCTCAGTTGGACCAGCGTTCGTGCTGGACGTGCAGACCGCATGAGACGACGCTTCATCCAGTCCCAAACATGCTCAATGGGGGACAGATCCGGAGATCTTGCTGGCCAGGGTAGTTGACTTACACCTTCTAGAGCACGTTGGGTGGCACGGGATACATGCGGACGTGCATTCTCCTGTTGGAACAGCAAGTTCCCTTGCCGGTCTAGGAATGGTAAAACGATGGGTTCGATGAAGGTTTGGATGTACTGTGCACTATTCAGTGTCCCCTCCACGACCACCAGAGGTGTACGGCCAGTGTACGGTGGAGACGGTTGCGAATGGTCCTCGCCAATACCCCAGGAGCAACAGTGTCCCTAATTTGCTGGGAAGTGGCGGTGCGGTCCCCTACGGCATTGCGTAGGATCCTACGGTCTTGGCGTGCATCCGTGCGTCGCTGCGGTCCGGCCCCAGGTCGACGGGTACGTGCACCTTCCGCCGACCACTGGCGACAATATCGATGTACTGTGGAGACCTCACGCCCCACGTGTTGAGCAATTCGGCGGTACGTCCACCCGGCCTCCCGCATGCCCACTATACGCCCTCGCTCAAAGTCCGTCAACTGCACATACGGTTCAAGTCCACGCTGTCGCGGCATGCTACCAGTGTTAAAGAATGCGATGGAGCTCCGTATGCCACGGCAAACTGGCTGACACTGACGGCGGCGGTGCACAAATGCTGCGCAGCTAGCGCCATTCGACGGCCAACACCGCGGTTCCTGGTGTGTCCGCTGTGCCGTGCGTGTGATCATTGCTTGTACAGCCCTCTCGCAGTGTCCGGAGCAAGTATAGTGGGTCTGAAACACCGGTGTCAATGTGTTCTTTTTTCCATTTCCAGGAGTGTATAATTGCCCGTCTCAGCGTCACAAACGTCGGTTCGAAGGTTCGCATCCGTTATCAAGAAGCTCCCGGTAGAAATTAAACAAAAGTAAAAAAAAATAGATGAGAACCCGTGACATTAGAGTCATGATTTGCGCACTCCAAGCTGTCATTCGGCGCGCTGGCTGGTGGTACCTATCTCTTATGAGGCATTCATGAGCCACCGCTCCGTGTGTCAACTTGGACTGCACGGACAGTAGTAGACATGTGCGACACTGACTCTGTTACAGGTGACAGTGTTAATCAGTTAGAAATGTTCTTTACTCATCAAAGGCGATTTTGCCATTGATAAAATGAACACTACTGCCACATAAGATAATTTGCTAAAATCATCGACTGATTTTGAAGTGTGTTACACTGAGTACAGCTCGAGTGTTCGGGATACCCATCAGACCAGATTAAAGGAAAATACCGAAGTAGTTCAGAGGCGCGCTATTTTATCAGTAGACTCGATCAGGACCTGATTTTTATGCGAATACTCTGTCAACTCAAATGGAATTCCCAGGAGGGAAGACTACGTTCTTTCGAAGCAATATAGACGAACCTTTAGAATATCAGCATTTGCGACTCACTCACAGCAAACAACATACCGAGTAACGACTGCGAAGACAGGAGTAGGGAAATCCAGGTTCCTAAGGAGGCTCTATTTGCGAGTGATATAGGAAAGAAGCTGACTATCTGTGGTGTAAAGTAGCCACTGGCATGTTTCGTTTGATGGCTTGCGATGTATGTACGTAAATATTTACGTAAATGGAGACTGTGACAGTTCACAGCTGGGGCATCCATCGTAGGACCATAATACATCTGAGGATAATGTTACCATCTAACTGAATAACTTTACACGTATCATACGGTAACTCCACGGTACAGCCGATTTGCTCTGGGACACGCACTTTAATACAAGGGAAGCGGTTTAAAAACACACATCAAAAAACGTTTTGCATCACCCCGGTTCCCGGAACTTCTGAGGATAGACGTTGACTGTGGATACTGTATCATAGACACAGTCCATTTGACTGTTCAGTGATGCTACCAAACCCGCCAAAGGATGTAAACAACCATGCATGAGCAGCGCCTGTTAGACGGAGGGGGTTCTACAGCCGATCAGTTCCAGTCCTTCTATCAGAAAAGAGGTACACGGCTCGTGTTGTCTGTAGCTCTACCATGCCTCACGGTCAATACCGCGGCTCGATCGCGTCCGCATAGTTACTTTGTGCCAGAAAGGGCTCTCAACAAGGGAAGTGTCCAGGCGTCTCGGAGTGAACCTAAGCGATATTGGAGGAGATACAGAGAGACAGAAACTGTCGATGACATGCCTCGTTCAGAGCGCCCAAGCGCTACCATTGCAGTGGATGACCGCTATCTGCGGATAATACCTCGGAGGAACCCTGACAGTCGGTCTGAGGCGGTGCAGTCATGGACTCTGCTGCTGGTCCCGGCGGAGGTTCGAGTCCTCCCTCGGGCATGGGTGCGTGTGTGTTTGTCCTTAGGATAATTTAGGTTAAGTAGTGTGTAAGCTTAGGGACTGATGACCTTAGCATAAGATTTCACACACAATTGAACATTTGAACCCTGACAGCAGCGCCACCATGTTGAATAATGCTTGTCGTGCAGCCACAGGACTTCGTGTTACGACTCAAACTGTGGCAACAGGCTGGATAATACGCAACTTCACTCCGGAAATAAATGGCGAGGTCCATCTCTTCAACCACGACACCATGCAGCTCGGTACAGATGGGCCCAACAACAAGCTGAATGGACCGCTCAGGATTGGCATCACGTTCTCTTCACCGATGAGTGTCGCATATGTCTTCTACCACACAATCGTCAGAGACATGTTTGGAGGCAACCTGGTCAGGTTGATCGCCTTAGACACACTGTCGAGCGAGTGCAGCAAGGTGGAGGTTCCCTGCTGTTTTGGGGTAGCATTATGTGGGGCCGACGTACGCCGCTGGTGGTCATGGAATGCGCCGTAACGGCTGTACGATACGTCAATGCCATCCTCCGACAGATAGTGCAACCATATCGGCAGCATACTGGCGACGCATTCGTCTTCATGGACGACAATTCGCGCCCCCATCGCGCACATCTTGTGAATGACTTCCTTCAGCATAATGATTAGAGTGACCAGCATGTTCTCCAGATATGAACCCTATCGAACATGACTGGGATAGATTTAAAAGGGCTATTTATTGACGACGTGGCCCACCAACGACTCTGAGGGATCAAGGCCGAATCGCCATTGAGGAGTGGGACAACCTGAACCAACAGTGCATTGATGAAGTTGTGAATCGTATGCCACGACGAATACAGGCAGGCATCAATGCAAGAGGACGTGGTACTGGGTATTAGAGGTGCCGGTGTGTACAGTAATCTGGACCACCACCTCTGAAGGTCGCAATGTATGGTGGTACATCATGTGATGCGTAGATTTCATGAGCAATAAAAACGTCGGAAATGGTGTTTATGGTTTTCTATACAGGTTCCGGAACTTTCAGAATCGAGGTGATGTAAAACTTTTGTTTATTGTGTGTATAATCTTAACTTTTGGCTGTAACCACCTGCAAATTAAGTTCAGTACTGTGGCTGGACACATCCCATTATACTATGTTCTAAGTGCCGATGGTATGTTATGAACCATTATTATTCTGTGTTAACACTGTTTGTATTTTATTTTTATCTCATGCTGTGACAGTAAATGTTATTCCATTTGGACAGATCTCATGATGTCCAACTAACCAGCGGTCATGTGTTACAGCTAGAAAACAAAACACAAAAATCTTAGCTACCTAGACTCAACTATTTAATAAATGAAGCAAAATAAGCATTAAACGGAAATTTGTGTGACTTAGATGCTATGGGCGCTGAAATAATTCAGCAGCTGCACTTGAAAATTTGTGACCACTGACGTTATCAAGACACGCTTCCTGTCCGCTTCAAATTTCCAAATGCTGCTAACCGCTGATGTTATGACACCATTCATTTTTCCCTTTGCTCGCAGCCTCCCTGTATTCTCCAAGGGAACGAATAATGGTGTGCAGCTGCAATGAAATAGTCGTATTGCCTGTCGAGGCTTATCTATACAATTATATGATTTGTGAGGAAATTGAGGAACTAGTTGACTGAGAAGTAGCGGCTCTGGCCACCAAAACTTACAATGGCCGGGGGAACGATGTGCTGAGCACATACCCCCTCCATAACCGCATCTAGTGACGCCAACAGGCTGAGGACGACTCGGCGGTTAGTCAGTATCGTTGGGAGTCTCGAGGCCTGTTATAACGGAGTTTAGTTCAGCTGTTGAACTATTTCAACGCCCGTAGCAGCTAAGTTATACATGTTTCCCTTTATTTACGAATATAAAAAGAAGTCGATCACTGGTGACTATTCTTTCGGGCATGTCCGACTTAACAGGCACTGGACATATGCAGAGGTCGTCCAGACTATCATGAACACCGACGTACTATCGATATAAACCCATCAAGGTGATCTCAGCGTCACATGGCGAGAAATGACTGCTAGTCAGACGTAGCATCCGTGAGCGTGCTATCCGTGTGTAGAATGGGGAAGGCGCGGGATCTATCTGAGTTTGACGGAGGGCAGATTTTGATGGCCTGGAGGCTCAGCACGAGCATTTCGGAAACTGGATGACTTGCCCGGTGTTCGCTGGCCGGTGTGGCCGTGCGGTTCTAGACGCTTCAGTCTGAAACCGCTCGACCGCCACGGTCGCAGGTTCGAATCCTGCCTCGGGCATGGATGTATGTGATGTCCTTAGGTTAGTTAGGTTTAAGTAGTTCTAAGTTCTAGGGGACTGATGACCTCAGAGGTTAAGTCTCATAGTGCTCAGAGCCCTTTGAACCATTTTTTGTTTTGTTTTGTTAGGTGTTTGAGAAGTGTTGTGGTGAAAGTCTTCAAGACGTGGTGAAACCAGGAGGGAACCACATCCAGACGTCGTGGACGAACTGTGGCAGAACTGACATCATACTTTAACGTTGGGCAGAGTACAAGTGCGTGTGAACGTACGGTGCACCATATACTCCTAACGACGGGCCTCCTCACACGGCTACCCACGCATGTACCAATATAACACCATGACATCGGCAACTACGACTGAAATCAGCACGTGACCTTCGACACTGGACGTCTGTGCAGAGGTAGAGCGTTGCACAGCCTGATGAATCCCGATACCTTCATCATCATGCCGATGCGAGGGCGCGAATCCTTTCTCTTCCAGCGGAACAGCTCCTTGACACCTGCACTGCGGGACGGAACAAACTGGCGGTGGCTCCATTATTCGTAGTAACAGACAGAAAGTCATTGAGTAAAACAGAAGTAATGTCCGGCGTTCCCCAAGGAAGTGTTATAGGCCCTCTATGGTTCCTGATCTATAGTAACGACATAGGAGACAATCTGAGTAGCCGTCTTAGATTGTTTGCAGATGATGCTGTCATTCACCGTCTTGTAAAGTCATCAGTTGATCAAAACGACTTGCAAAATAATTTAGATAAGATATCTGTATGGTGAGAAAAGTGTCAATTGACCCTAAATAAAGAAAAGTGCGAAGTCATTCACATGAGTACTAAAAGAAATCAGCTAACTTTCGATTAGGCGATAAGTCACATAACTCTTAGGGCTCTAAATTCAACTAAATACTTGGGCATTACAATTACAAATAACCTAGATTGGAACGATTAAGTAGATAATACTGTGGGTAGAGCAAACCAAAGACTGCGATTTATTGGCAGAACACTTAGAAGGTGCAACAGGTCTACCAAAGAGACTGATTACACTACGCTTGTCCGCCCTATTCTGGAGTACTGCTGTGAGGTGTGGGATACGCATCAGGTGGGACAGACGGATGACATCAAAAAAGTACAAATAATGGCAGCTCGTTTTGTAGTATCGCGATATAGGGGAGATAGTGTCACAGACATGATACGTGAATTGGAGTGGCAATCATTAAAACTAAGGCGTTTTTCGTTGCGACGGGTTCTTCTCATGAAATTTCAATCAGCAGTTTTCTCCTCCGATTGCGAAAACATTCTGTCGGTACCCATCAACATAGGGAGAAATGATCATCACGATAAAGAAAGAGAAATCAGGGCTCACACGGAAAAATTTAAGTGCTCGTTTTTCCCGCGTGCCGTTCGAGAGTGGAATGGTAGAGAGACAGCACGAAGGTTGTTCATTGAATCCTCTGCCAGACACTTTATTGTGAATAGCGGAGTAATCACGTAGATGTAGATGTAAGTGCTATGGGAAACGTTCACTTGGACATCCATGGGTGCAGTGAAGATCGTGCAAGACACCATGACGGCCAAGGACTATCGTACACTGGTTGCAGACCATGTACATCCCTTCATGACGGTCATGTTTCCCGTCTTCAGTGTCATATTTCAACAAGGTAATGCGACGTTTCACAAGGCCAGGAGTGCGATGGAGTGCTTCGAGGAAAACAGTAGCGAGTTCCAATTGATGTGCTAGCCCCCCTACTAGCAAGATCTGAACACGATCGAGGACCTCTGGAATGTGATTGGGCGTGGCGTCAGAGCTCATCGCCCCACTTCCAGGAATGTCCGGGGATTAGTTTACTAGCGTGCAGACGTGGTGCAAATCCCTCCAGCGACCTACCAAGGCCTCATTGCTTTCATGTCACAGTGCGACGCTGTTGTTATCATTGCCAAAAGTGAACATTGCAGCTATTAGGTAGGTGGTCTTTATGTTATGGCTGATCAGTGTAATTGTATAAAATGATCACTGCTTCTTACTTGGACATGATGTTTTCTTTTGATAAGAAGTTGCAACTCCAATCGTGAACGTAGCTAACATTTTATATATATTTTTTTAATGCCAATCCTTGTTGATGTACTCCATCTACAGTTTTCCATCGTTCTCTCAGGAACGTTCACTTATTTGCACGCATCTTCTACTTCTTCTTCTTTTTCTTCTTCTTGCGTTAAGGCCTCTATAGGACAACGGGTAGCCTCTTCGTGGACCGCATTTTCCTCTTCTTCTCCCAGAGCTTCTTCATTCTTTCTCTTCTTCTCTCCCGCTCGTCTTCCGAGATCTTCAGGTCCCGTTTCGCCTGTCGGGTCCACTGGTGACACTCTAATCTTTTCCTGTATTCTTCTCTGTCATTGTTCTCCGGCATATTGGTCGGTGTATATTTGTTCCTCCAATTTTCCTTTCCTTCGACCTTGATCCCCACTTCGAACCAGTCCCTCCGAAGTTCAACAACCCACTTGGTTCCTGTCTTTCCCCTTGTCCTCCCTGTTGTTTCCCACACTCTTTTCGTCATTCTGTCCATACTCATCCTAACTACATGTCCAGCAAAGCTTGCACTTTTTAGTCTGATTTCCCCGGATATTGTTCTCATGTTCCGGTACCATTCTTCCCTAGGTCTTCGCATCCACCTCTCTCCACATCTTTCGGGACCTAGTACTTTTCTCAGTATTTTTCTCTCTTCTTTCTCTAGTTGTTCTGTCCCATTTCTTCCTAGTGTCATTGTTTCAGCAGCATATAACACTGCATTTCTCACCGTTGCCTTATAGTGGCTTATCTTTGCCTCTGTGGATATATTCTTTTTATTATATATGTCTCTCGTCATGCAGAAGGCTGACCTCATCTTCTTTATCCTCTCTGTTTTGCCTGCGTCCATATAATATATTTTTTCAGAAACTCCACTGCCTACCATAGATGAGAATGCTTTGTTCTGTTTGTTCCATTTCAAGTCAATATGTATTTCAGAACTCAGCTTCTTCTTCTTTTGTTTCGTCTGACTTTGTTGTAGATTTTGTGTGGTTGCTCTTAACTCATAAGGTTAGTCCTGAGACAATTCCTTAAACTGTCCAGTTTCCTCAGCCAATCTTTATCGTATGACCTAGTGGAGGTGGTGGTGGAAAGTTTCTTTGGGATCAAACTGCTGAGGTCACCGGTCCCTAGGCTTACACACTACTTAATCTAAGTTAAAGTAAGGACAACACCCACACCCACGCACGATGGAGGACTCGAACCTCCGACGGTGGAAGCCGCGCGAATCGTGGCAAGGTGCCCTAGGCCGCGCAGCGCTGAGCTAGTAATCCACCCCTAGATCCTCTTTTTAAGGTACATCAAACACTAGCCTTCTTTCAGTTGTCTTCCTTTCTCTAGACTGCACAACTGACGAACTACAAGGTCGAATGGCTCTCTCGCGCTAGCGTGCTGTCGAGCCAGTAAAAAGCAAGCGGATATGGAACAGGTAATGGGACAATCTTCACAATTGGCGTCCCACGAAGAACTCTTCACTAACGAGACGTGAAGGAGTGAAGCTATCTAGTGTCCCTAACTACGTGCTTAACTTGTTAAAAACGATATTCACAGCCCTTTAGGCAGGCGTCACCGTTCTCCGAGTCTTCTTTGTGCTGTCATCTTCGCCAAATGCTCCGCTGGCGGTGGATTATACAACTCATTACAGACGAGAGTGCAGGCGGGGCTCTGTACACAACGCAGTTACGAGCTGCGTACGCGCCGCTCCGACCGGAGCCCGCCTCGTCGGGGACACAATGAGCTGCTAACTAAGCAGCGTGCTGTCTTCCCAGCTCCAGTGACAGCATCATCAGCCCCTGTGTTGTCTATATAATAACCCGCCATTGTCGCAGCATACTATCTCCTGCAGGACGAAGCTGCATTACCGTCTAGGCTCTCTGCTGACGATTGATTACTCTGTCATGTTATGGTCTTCGTGCGTGTAGTGAATCGAGGTTCGTGTGGGCCGACCGGAGTTCGGCAGTATTGAGTGCATGCTGCCTGCTACACTTGCGGCCTCAAAACACGATTAACTCAGAGAGGCACCCACATGCCTTGCTCATACTGTGGCATCAAGCAGTCAGGCCTGCAAGATGAGTGGTCTGCCAAACGAGTGGATTCATTCTTATTTATCAAGTAAAATAAGCTCTAGCACTCACAATTAAGTTACAAGTTATTCTCCTTTTTGAATATTACGCAACGGAAACGGAAACGCACATCTGACTATTAGTAATTTACACAACTCTGACTGTTCACTACGCACTGGCAATACCACATTTTCTTTCTTATTTAACGGCTTTGATCAACACGTGGCCATCGCACTGAATATGAATGGCGCACACATTATAAATTCTGGGTATCACGACAACATACTATTCGAAGGAAAAGGCCACCAATCTTTTTCTTTTCACTATTTTATTTATTCCGATAAATTCTATAACCTAAACACACAAATTCTATAACCTACAACAATAACACATGAGAAATTCCGCCCAGTGGGCATGGCTTTACATTGGTGATTCTCTATCTTATGGTCTCGTAAGTATTTAACGCTACAGTGCACTTTCTCGATAGGATGGTGGATCTTTTGCTGTATCTCACACTTCGACTCTCACACTCATCAGCACGAAACTTTCCTCCAGACCGAGTGGTACAAAAAGGAACATGCATAACCCACTACCTCTGAACATATCTTGCTGCTCTCCCATGCAAGCCACACATACTTAAATTAAATGAAATACATCACAATGGCAACATAGAATCACACAGAATAGTCACAACGTTAGAATCATTTCACTTTCAGCTTTCCCACTTCAATTAGTATTCATCCCTGTTTCACATGACACTGTCCCACTCCGTAACTTATCTTTCCTACTACGAACTCTGGAGGATATATGCACGTCTTCCTGTGCAATGCAAGACAAGTGGCGTTGCTGGATAGACGGCTGACTCATCTTGCTTCACTCTCAGAGTATTATAGTTTGAATCAAGCGTCACACGGAAACATACCACGCAAAGTAATATTAAGAGCATATTCAGCACACACGCGAGTCCTCAACTGATACCATGGACGAGTACTTCTCTTTATCCTTTGTCTCATACACAGATTGATGAGACTCACACAGTACTCACCACGTGGAAGTACTCGTCTCTAATTTCAAGTCCTGCACACGTAATTTCTTAAATATTTCCAACTTATAGTACACACGCTAGCAATTCAGCTTAACTTCAGCACTCGGAAGTATTTCAACTTATTGCTACACGTGGTTTCATTGTGACCGTTGGTCACTTCCAAAGATTACTACGATCCCCATAATATTACCTGCCTGGCATTTAATTCTCCCCACAACAGTTCCTGAAATAGAGAAATTGTTATTCCAAACTACTCTTAAGTATTTCCATTGCATACCATGTCTCCACGCTCTTGTCTTTACGGAGCACACGTAAGACAGGTCTTACCAACACTAGATCCAGCGGCAGAGTGCTGAAACATGGCCGTTCTTCAGGTCATCTCGCACTTCTGTCGAAGTGGGGGAAGACCATGCTACCGTATTGGTCAGCCACATTTCAGGCGCTCAAAGCTCCGGTAAGTTTCATCTCTTTGGTTCCACTAAAGGTGACCAAGGGATCGTCTCAAAGATGATCATATATTCACATTCACTATCTGCGGTTAGCAGACGACCATACATACATTCATTTCACAGATCTCACCAAACTGGATGTAGGGATTTATTTTGTGGGAGTGCACATGTGATCAATTAAATAAATAAATTGTCATTCTTTCCCACACTTGTATCTGGCTTCGCTGTATTAATTGAAATTGAGTTATTATTAGAAAAAGTATATTGTACTGACAAGAATAACGAAGAATGTCGTACCTATTTTCAATGTCGGGCGGTACTGTACCCTTTCAACTCAACCGGCTATTTCGACTCCTTGTGAGTTTACAACACTACAGAATGACTCTTCCAAAGGTAACAACTCATGCTGATCGGTGTGCATGCAGGTGTAGTCTAATTATCATTAAATAAATCCTCTGAAATTTGTAATCAAAAGGAATGAAACAATTATCTTTCCTGGTTAATCAGAAAATAGTCCAGGTAACGGCACGCGTTTTGCATCGGAACGCCAACACAGCGAGTGCATAAATCGAATAACGTAAGAGTTTTTCCATCACTGTCATTTTTTACATACAAAGGGAAAGTTTCAAAAATTACGTACGTAATGCTGTCAGAACAACATAGAAAAATATTTTGTCTGTAACAAAGCATATTTTCACTGGGAATGTACAGAGGCAAGTATGGAGAGGAAGTGATTATTAGAGACAAATACTACGGGAAGACAAGCACTGAAATGCTGTTTTAGAAATCCGAGGAAAACTTACACAGAATAAGAGAAGATAATTGTCACACGATTGAGAGGATAACTGGGGGAAAACCATATATTCGGAACTATTCAAAAAAAAAGGTAAAAGGAAGAAGCAGGTCGGACAGGAACCAGCACAGGTCAATCTGTAGCAGAATAACGTATGCTGGGTTCGATTACGGACAGTACTGGGCACTAGGCGGCAGTTTAATACCCTTCCGCTTTGTGTAGGTAGGCGCCGCCTCTTGTTGAACCGAGTGTCAGGCTTTCCCTGGGACATTGAAGACCGGCTGCAGCTCATTACTTGTCATGTGCCGGAAGCAAACAGCAGGCGGAACCCTATGTCTGTCTCCCCCCCTGAGAGCCACGAATAGACGCCACCAGCTGCGTACCCTGTTTACACAGTAGTAACCATATCATAGTATAAAACGTAAGTAAAAACAGCATATAGCCATGGAACTGCGATTAAGGTTTAAGCAGCAGGAACTAATATTATACTCAAGATCGAACACAGTACTCACTACTATAAATTAACGCAACAGTTTTCCACAGTAATGTATTTCAAATATGTGTAGTCTTCCCCAACATCTCTTGTGAGATTCACAGTTTAAACTGTCTAAAAGAGCGATACCTGTAAGTTGGGGAGGACCTCTTCCCTCACGCCTTATGTACATCAAACACCAAATATTAATGTTTATTATTTGTTGTTGGTCTGGTCTTCAGACTGGAGAGTATTTCGATGCTGATCTCCACACTAGTCTATCTCGAGAAAGCCTCTTCACCTCTGAATCTCTTTCAAACTGGGCCATAATTTTTTTTTCTCCCATATTAGATTCAGTACCTCCTCATTAATTATGCGTTCTAACTACCTAATCTTCGGCATTCTTGTATAGCACCACATTTCAGAAGCTTCTACTCTCTTCTTATATGAACTGCTTATCGTCCACATTTCATTCAAACAAGGCTACACTCCAGACACCCACAGTAAAGACTTCTTGACATTTAAATTTAAATTAGAAGTCAATAAATTTCTGTTTTTCAGAAATGTGTTCTTTATTATAGCCAGTTTGCAATTTATATCCCCTCTACTAGGATGTCATCCGTTATTTTGGTGCCCAAATAGCAGAACTCATCTACTACTTTTATAGCCTCATTTCCCAGTCTGGTTCCGTCATCATTGCCTGATTTAATTCGACTACATTTCATTACCCTCATTATACTTGATGTTCGCCGTATATTCTCCTTTAAAAGACACTGTCTACTCCGTTCAACTGTTCTTTCAAGGCCTTTGTGGGGTGTCTGACAGAGTGACAATGTCATCGACAAACCTCAAAGTCTTTGTTTCTTCTCCCTGAGCTTTCATTCCTACTCCAAATTTTTCTTATTCCCTTCTCAACTATGGCTTCCCTTTCATGTCCTTCAACTCTTATAGCTGCAATCTGGCTTCTGCAGAAGTTGTAAATAACCTTTGGACTCTGTGTTTTATGCCTGTTAACTTCAAAATTTGAAGGAGTGTAGTCCAGTCTACATTGTTAAAAGTTTTCTTCTCAAATCACTCTGATCCGTTACCTTCGGTTTCTAGAAACGACGAGTGCCGCAGGCGCATTTTTACCAGTAGTTGCCGTTACACTGCGATATCAATATTGACACTGAACCCGGGGACCGACGTATTTCAAATGCTAATCATTTCTGCAGAACAAACTAATGCACATGCCCTGATAATATAAACGTCATGTCTCTAGTCGTTCAAGGTGTTCTGTTTTTTTCTGAACATGAGTGTATAATTTTGGTTATCGCACAGATGCGTTTAACAGGCACAATTTACATCTACCTCTACATATATGCTCAGCAAGGCACTGTACAGCTTAAGGCTGAGGAAAAGCCGGTTAACAAGCTCTGTGTTTAACAGGAAACCAATAAAACTAGTCTGTGTCAACTCGAAGTGGATCTTTAAGCACATTAACTTCGATAGCAGTTCTTGTGTTCTGTAGGATAACTGTAAATCTAGGAACTAATTATCAGTATACAAGTACAGAGTCACGCACTGCCTAGTTTCATGGCCATAGATTCCGACGAATCAATCAGAGAGAAAGTTCACTTTAACAAATAAAGGCTTAAAATTACGACTGCGGTAGCTACATCTATATCCCGCGTTGATGGTAGTGGCTGGGGTGTAATAGCTCTGAATTTATGCAGAGTCCACGTGAAGGTCCTACGTAGACTGAACGGCAGCAGAGCAGATGAAACTTGTTATAACATTTGAGTTATCACACAGTACCCCCAGAGGCTGGATTTCAGCATTTTGTACTCCTCGCCTATTTCTCTCGGTCTCCTCACTCATCTGGTAGATCCGCTCGCCTAACGCAAGGCCGGCTGGGGTGGCCGAGCGGTTCTAGGCGCTTCAGTCCGGAACCGCGCGACTGCTACGGTCGCAGGATCGAATCCTGCCTCGGACATGGATGTGTGTGATGTCCTTAGGTTAGTTAGGTTTAAGCAGTTCTAAGTTCTAGGGACTTTTGATCTCAGACGTTAAGTCTCATAGTGCTCAGATCCATTTGAACCATTTGAGCCTAACATAAATTTAGTAGCTAATATTTTCTTTAGTCAGATGCCGTTTCTGTACCATGTGACGAATCATCCTAAGTCAAACTGGAAAGATGTGGATGTCATCTGCCTGAGAATTTTGTGCTCTGTGTTCTAATGGTTTAACTGTTTTAATATGTTAAGTCCCTGAGTTAGAGATGGTGAATGTCTATATACCTAAAGTACTATACAGGATGCCTATAAATCACTTTCATGGAGGCCGTTAAGTAGACACACGGTTTCGAAACAGTTTTTGCATACTTTCCCTATGTTGCAAGCTAGAGCGATACGCTTTGTAATACAGGATATCCTGAAACAGACCAAAACGAAAGACACGTGTCCTGGAAAATATTGCGTTGGTTGGGGGTTACCTGATATTGGCAGTTAGTTATTTATTGGTTTTCATAGCACCAGCTCCCTTATTAGCTCATCACCTACGCTCATTTCCACAGTGTTCCACTTACATTGCACTGTAACTAAGGCACTGTTGTAAGTCAGCTCGTAGCTCTAGAACATGACAAAAATAAATTAAAAATAATACAATAAGGTTTCGACTAGACTTGTAACATCAACATCGATATTACTTCTACTTATGTAACTACTTTGTTTGCTAATGTTTAACCGTTATCTTCGATGTAACGTCTATGTAAATGTTTTATTCATTATTTACGTCCATTTATATAATCTTAATTAACCTATTGATGTAATTTTAAAGGTAATGTGTGATGCTGTTTCATGCATAGGGTACTCACGTTTGTAATCATGTAAAAGCCAGTGGGTCGTTAATCTTCCAGAAACCCGCACGTCGGGAACAGAAAAGGTGGATTTGGCGGTAGAAATGTAAGGCTTCTCAGAAGCTAGAGTCAGTTGGTGGCTAGCATGCATGCAAAATGTTCGCATCTTGTGAGCGGAGTGAGGCAAGAAGAGCAGCAACATTATTTTATGTAGCATCGTATCTCGTAAACATTAGGGTCATTATTCAAGGTATTCATTGATTAGCTTTGAAATATGAAAATACGACACTAAGAAGAGAATTTTCAGGGCTTCTTACACAGCAGGATTCTCTTGCCGAATTTTTTTGAATAGCCACAGGAGGTCGACACTACTACCATATTCATCTCAAAAAATCAGTATAATTGCATGGACCAGTTACGTGAATAATAAGATTATGTTCTGTAGACTTTGCGTTGAGTAAGCGTGTTTTTTTTCTGTAATCATTTACCTAGACAGGGTCCTATCCCAAGTGCTAAGATATGATCGAGTATTCTATTTTATTCAACTGAAAAGTAATTGTTTTCTTTCGCTACATATAATCAACTTTGCCGGTTAGTAAGCTCCATAAATCATTTTGTGAGCCCTGTTTCTGAAAAACTCCCCGTAGTTTTCATAAAAAGATGGTTAAAGTTCCACCGAAGCCAATTGTAAGGAAAAGATCTAAAATGGTTTGCTTAAACGTCAATGTTATTGTAATGTGAGTGCAGCATTTACATTATCAGCATAAAACTGGAATTATTCAAAACAGTCACTGGTTGGTAACATTGAAGTATCAGCATTAGGAATAATTACTGTGAAGGACTGCAGCAGTGTTTATATTTTAATGTGATTATAGTTAGTAGGTGTTTATCATATTATTTCTCAATATATTAATGAAAATGTACAGTTTTGATGTGAGTCAGTTTACAGAATAGTTTATGGGTCCCCACGCCAGTGGTTGAGCCAGTTTTGCTATATATATGAAAATAACAGTAAGAAAGGAGTGCAGCTTTGATTTGGTAACATTTTTGTACTGTAGTAAGTAACTGGCAACCAATATTCGCACTGCTTTAGATTCAGGGACCACACGTCTTATGTATGCTCTATTTAGTATACATAAGTAAACGCTCACTGACAAACTAACAATGATCAGAACAAATAAAGTTTTGGATGACATTTCAGCGAATGTACTTTTCAATAATTAAAATGGTAAAAGATGCTCATGTCCAAATTAGTAGTGCTTCGCCATTAATAAACATTTACCTGTAATGATCATTAGCTTTCTGCTTTAGTATACAGGAACTAAGTGTTACTGAGAACCGGTTGCTCCAAAAGGTTTTAATACTCCTTCTGTGTTATTCATGAAAAACCACTGGTATACTGCTTGCTAAAGTGTACTACTGTCTCGTGTTCTATACGCATATATAGTATATCAGTATTAAGTAAAATAAACAGTTAACTTTCTTTATCAACTGTGCTAGTACTTTGTACAACTGTGCATAGTTTGGCTAGCAACCGTTTCCTTTCACGTATTTGCATTTACTTTATTACAAATAGATCTTGTATTCCCGTTTGTCCTGTTATTACTTTTTCGGTTAGATATCATCGGAGAAACGAAAAATTGTCCGATGCCTTAGCCATTAGTGCACTGTCCGATCAAATCTAATTCCTTTCACAGGAGGAGTAACAGTGATTAACATTTTTTTTTTTTTTTTTTTACTCGGCTGCTGAGATAAATAGAGCGTTAAGAACGCCGCGTGAAAATCATAGCAATGCACAAGCGCTTGCAAAATCGAAAGTTTTCCTGCCTTTTATTAAGGACGTCACTGACCGCATAGGGAAAATATTGAAAAAACGGAATATCGCGGTATTTACAAACCTATCCGGAAGATACAAGAACACCTGAGATTGGGTAAGGATGCTCGTAAACCGCTGGAAAAAGCAGGAATTTACAGGATCCCGTGTAGTTGTGATGAGGTATATGTGGGTACCACAAAAAGAACGGTCAAAAAACGACTAGAAGAGCACAAGGGCAATTGTAGAAGGGGAGAGATTGATAGATCAGCTGTTGCGGAACACGCTTTGCAGTCAGGAGACCAGCACATTTATTTTGATAGAACTCAAGTACTGGCAGCTGCAAGCGGATATCATGAAAGGCTTTACAGAGAGGCTATAGAAATTATGAAACACCCCAGGAATTTTAATAGGAAGGAGGAGGGCGTGAAATTGAATGACATATGGATGCCGGTGCTGAAGAAGATGTGTACCAGTCTTCCGCCATGGGATGATAGCAACAGCGGACGGCGGCAACCGACAACGGCCAATTGCGCTCGCGTATTCAAAACATGTGACGTCACGCCTATGCGCGGGAGCACGCGAAAACAAAAATTTGCTGCAGTCAGTAGTGAGACAGTGTGTGTTTCGGAAGTTAACAGAAGCCACGAACCCCCTTGAAGATGTCCTCCGCAGATGGGGACGAAACGTTGGGTTACAATGCGAAATCCATCAGACCGCGGCATAATAGCCCGGAAAAGAATTTTATTAATCATGACAGTTCCGGCCGTGAAAGTTTACATTTTACAAGGAGTAACAGTGTCGGAATTTTGCTGATGTAGTGAGAAAGGGTAGTGATACACTTGGCTTTTCTCGTGACAGCACTAAAAGTACTGTTAGGGAACACTGTTACGGGTTTTATCACCCAGGGAGTAAAAAATAAGATCTGCTGCTCTTCATTTCCGCGTCAGCGCAACGAATCAACTTTCCTAAACGTGTGTTATTAACTGGCAGACTTTACAGGTTATCATGACACTTTCGTACCAAGAAGCGCAGTATACATTCTTCGAGGTTTAATTTAAAGAAATTTATCACTATGCGCTGACAAAAATTTTAGAAGTAAGAAAACAGATAAATAAATAGCAGCAGGATAGCTACACATATAATTGTAGGTACTCATTCCAGTGTTCTACTGCACTTACGTGGACGCCCTCCTTAAATGGTGCAAAATACCATCTCCAAAATGTGGATGTGGAGCCGAGAAGCGAACAACCAGATACATAGTGGAAGGAAGTCTAAATCGAGCCGATGAGAGCCATCCACCGATGAATAGATGAGGCAGTTAAGTATATCCGACGCTTGGACATTAATTTGTATATACATTTGGCAAATATTTTGTACATGCGTGTCGCCCAGACATAATCCGCGCTATCAATGACACTCACGCCGTCTACGAAAACTGAGAGCCATTCTTGCTATCTGTGTAAATCCCAACGTAGTAAACTCAGTAATCCCCAAAATAAGCAATTTGTTGGTTCATTCCAGCACAACCCATACAGATCAATTTTACACTTCCATTACAGGCACGAAATAAAGGAGCGTTTAAGTTTGATATAAAGTCACACCGATAACGACACCATTAGTATCATAAATTTTAATTGTCTTGATCCCAAGTTAATGTAATGACAACTACATGACAACCGGTTTCGATTGACTAGCTACCATCCTCAGATCATGGTTACGCTATGATTGGTACTTAAATACAAAGTTAACCACCACAACATCGATACTAAAAGTAACTTGTCAGTGCGCTGACTAGCCTTTGAATATTGACAAGTTTCGCTTATTAACGACGTTATAGTGGTTAACAGTATTTAGGCACCAATTATAGTGTAAGCTTGACCTGAGGGCGATTGCTAGTCATTCTAAACCAGTTCTTACCTAGTTGTTATAACATTATATTGCTATCAAGACGATTACAATTTATAATAAATAATACAGATCTTTTTGTCTCCCCCACCTGACGATGTCAGGTCCTACGAAGGATATCGTTATAGACTGGACAAGAATGTGGCTGGAATTCAGCCATGACATTTTAACTGAACCACCTTAGGTGATCTACAGAAAACATATGAGGTGAAGACAGGTGACCGCATTGATAACTGCATCCTCATCCTTAGACTGCCCTGGGGCCACTGACTCAGTAGGAGCAAAAGAGAGTACATGCTAAACGAAAGAAATTTAGCCTACTGTAGTCAAAGAGACGAAGTTCGGGCATAGATTGTTGAAGACTGTGGAAAGAAATCAGCTGTGTCCTTTCGAAGAAACCAACGTACCATTTGCCGCAAGCAATAGCAACCATGGAAAAATTCAATCGAGATGACAGAGGAGGTATTTGAACCTTTCGAATTCGAGTCCAGGTGCCTCAATACTGATTCACCTCGCCCAGTGACAAAGTAATGCATCAATTAACATAAGCTTATTGCATCCGAATAAACCGTTCCTAACAAAAGTTATGCAAATGAGGTACACCATCCATGGCCGTCCAAGTACCTAATACTGTTCACGAAATATACATGCGATGTGGCACACAAAGTTCTTTTCTCTACGAGGCTATTTAGTAACTACGCAGCTGAAAACGGGGAAATACGTCAGTGCGTTGTTAGATAGTAATTACGAAATGGAGGAAAAGACGGAGATGGCTAGCAGACGCAATTGACTTTTAATTTAAGTAAATACTATGTTACGCGCATAAAGACAGAGCGACGACGGGTCACTGAACTGGTAAAGCTTTTCATGTGCTGTGGCATTCATATCTTTGATTTTATCACGATTTATCAGTTTTCATTTCAGTGCTTATAATGAAACTGGACCCTCAACTTCTCCATCCCTGAAAGCAGAAAGTATTCAACAGTGTATTCTTTGCCTGGACGTCTTTTGGTCATCGGCCATCTGGTCTGTTAATATGTAACGCCCACAGTCTGTGCAAGACTATGTGGCTTGCGCTTAAACAATGGCTCTTCTTTATCCAGAACCAGCACAGTGCGCCAACTGTTCACAGCTGTGCTCATTTGTTTCCCGTCAGCCCCTACTATTCCTCTAAATTGAAACACATGTCTGGGGGATCGGCGTTCGCTACGACGTCGAGAGTGAGAAATAAAAAAAGGGGAGGGGGGAGGGGGCAAGGAAATAGACTCATCAAGTTCATCTGATTCAAAACCTACAATCTTCTCATTAGGTCAGGTTTTCGTGTTTTTCGTTACTTCCTTACATTGCCTCTGGAAACTACACTACTGACCATTAAAATTGCTACACTAAGAAGAAATGCAGATGATAAACGGGTATTCATTGGACAAATATATTATACTAGAACTGACATGTGATTACATTTTCACGCAATTTGGGTGCATAGATCCTGAGAAATCAGTACCCAGAACAACCACCTCTGCAGTAATAACGGCCTTGATACGCCTGGGCATGAATCAAAAAGAGCTTGTATGGCGTGTACAGGTACAGCTGCCCATGCAACTTCAATACGATGTCACAGTTCATGAAGAGTAGTGACTGGCGTATTGTGACGTGTCAGTTGCTCGGCCACCATTGAGCAGACGTTGTCAGTTGGTGAGAGACCTGGAGAATGTGCTGGCCAGGGCAGCAGTCGAACAGTTTCTGTGTCCAGAAAGGCCCGTACAGGACCTGCAACATGCGCTCGTGCATTATCCTACTGAAATTTAGGGTTTCGCAGGGATAGAATGAAGGGTAGAGCCACGGGTCGTAACACATCTTAACTGTAACGTCCACTGTTCAAAGTGCTGTCAATGCGAACAAGAGGTGACCGAGACGTGTAACCAATGGCACCCCACACCATCACGCCTGGTGATACGCCAGTATGGCGGTGACGAATACACGATTCCAACGTACGTTTACGGCGATATCGCCAAACACAGATGCGACCATCATGATGATGTAAACAGAACCTGGATTCATCTGAAAAATGACGTTTTTCCATGCGTCCACCCAGGTTCGTCGTTGAGTACACCATCGCAAGTGCTCCTGTCTGTGATGCAGCGTCAAGGGTAACCGCAGCCATGGTCTCCGAGCTGATAGTCCATGCTGCTGCAAACGTAGTCGAACTGTTCCTGCAGATGGTTGTTGTCTTGCAAACGTCCCCATCTGTTGTCTCACGGATCGAGACGTGGCTACACGATCCGTTACAGCCATGCGGATAAGATGCCTGTCATCTCGACTGCCAGTTATACGAGGCCGTTGGGATCCAGCACGGCGTTCCGTATTATCCTCCTGCACCCACCGATTCCATATTTTGCTATCAGTCATTGGATCCCGACCAACGCGAGCAGCAATGTCGCGATACGATAAACCGCAATGGCGATAGGCTTCAATCCGATCTTTATCAAAGTCGGAAACGTGATGGTACGCATTTCTCCTCCTTACACGAGGCATCACAACAATGTTTCACCAGGCAACGCCGGTCAACTGCTGTTTGTGTGTGAGAAATAGGTTGGAAACTTTCCTCATGTCAGCACGTTGTAGGTGTCGCCACCGGCGCCAACCTTGTCTGAATGTCTACATTTTATATCCTCTCTACTTCGATCATCATGAGTCATTTTGCTCCCCAAATAGCAAAACTCATTTACTATTTTGAGAGTCTCATTTCCTATTCTAATTCCCTCAGCATCACCCGATTTGATTCGACCACATTCCATTATTCTCGTTTTGCTTTTGTTGATGTTCCTCTTACATCCTCCTTTCAAGACACTATCCATTCCGTTCAACTGCTCCTCCAGGTCGTTTGCTGTCTCTGACGGAACTACAATGTCATTAGCGAACCTCAAAGTTTTTATTTCTTCTCCATGGATTTTAATTCCGATTTTAATTCCTACTCCGAATTTTTCTTTCGTTTCCTCTACTGCTTGCCGAATATACAGATTGAATAACAACGGGGATAGGCTACAACTCTGTCTCACTCCCTTCCTAACCACTGCTTCCCTTTCATGCATCTCTGGTTTCTGTTCAAATTGTAAATAGCCTTTCGTTCCCTGTATTTTACCCATGCCACCTTCAGAATTTGAAAGAGAGTAATCCAGTCAACACTGTCAAAAGCTTTCTGTAAGTCTATAAATGCTAGAAACATAGGTTTGCCTTTCCTTAATCTATTTTCTAAGATAAGTCGTAGAGTCAGCATTGCCTCACATGTTCCAACATTTCTACGGAATCCAAACTGATCTTCCCCGAGGTGGACTTCTACCATTCTTTCCATTCTTTTATAAATAATTCGTGTTAGTATTTTGCAGTGTAACGTATTCTGCAAAAATGCAAAAAAAAGTCGGCTGTTATGGCCGAGCGGTTCTAGGCGCTTCTGTCCAGAACCGCGCTGCTGCTACGGTCGCAGGTTCGAATCCTGCCTCAGGCATGGACGTGTATAATGTCCTTACGTTAGTCCGATTTAAGTAGTTCTAAGTCTAGGGGACTGATGACCTCAGATGTTAAGTCCCATAGTGCATGTTAGCACAACCGCGGAAAATACATAAAGAGTAACTAGTAACAGCATCTACATTCTCTATATGAGGAAAGATTACATAGCGGGTTTCGCATTCAGAAATCGCCTTCAAATGTTGTTTACTGGTGAGTAGATACTGTGACGGATTGTGTCAAAAGGATAAAAGTCTACCAGCTCGTGCCGGATGTGGCAGCGACAAAATCGTGCCCTAACTGGATTTCAGTTATTCGTTCCTCAATATTGCTCCTCACGTTGGCCAGGGTCCCATGACTGTTGATGGTGCAGATATCTTTGAAAATTAAAAAAAACTATTTTTTGGCTTAAAATGTTCTCTGGGTTGTGTACTGAATGTGGTATTCAACCCAAATTCGCCAGAAACTCAGTTATCGAGTTACAAGGCGATTTGGGAAAAAGTGTTTCCGAAAACCATTCACAGCGGCAAAAATAGTCGACGTCGCGATCATTTTGGCGATATGTAAATTTAACGATGGCCTAGCAGGCATTTTGAAAAATATGAACATGCACGAACTTGAGATCTGAACAGCCTGTTACAACTTCTGCACAAAAGCGGACGAAATGAATATCGAGCGGGCAGAGCAGCGGATGATACAAGTCGCCATGGAGGTCCGCAGGATCAAAGTGGCCACGAGGAAGATGGAGAAGGAACTCGTTTTGGATCTGGAACGATTGCTGTACAGTCCAGGGATCGCGGGCTACAGACATGATTAACTTAACAAAAAAAAATTGACCTAAAACTTTAAACGCATTTCTCCAGAAACCGTTCTTTCAAATTCGTGGGAAACATAATTTTAGAAAGGCACATATGATTTTCATCGGAATTTGATGCCAGCATTCTAAACTGAATTCTCTGTCACCGTACGTAGCCGTTATGTGATAGCTTCAGAAGTCTATTTTTTGTGCACGGTTTTATCTCGATTTTTTTGGTGACGAAATATACAGTTCTTTCAACATGTCACATTTTGTTAGAACTTAGTATTTTTATTTATCCTATGTACGCTGATAGGAAATATATTGTAAATGTGATTCTTGAGTTTCTCCCGGCGTTTTTGATAATCAAAATATCCCCGGGTGTACTGCCGGTCTACAGTGTCCAACGGGCACTATATTTCGGCGATCAAACATGTCGCCATCATCAGGTGAACTGACGGACTGAGCTCCTGTGAAAGAGCCGGCAAGGAGATCCGTACGCTATGGCTGCTCAGGCGGAACTGGGTTCGGTCGCGGCGGCGGCCGATTTAAGTACCCTCCGTCCGCGGCGCGCTCCCTCCGCCGTCCGCGCCCCGCGCCACGGTAGCGCGGTGGAACAGATTGCGACGGCGTCTGAGATGACGTCGGTGTGATGGCTCTGTCCGCCGTGGTCGTCACAACTGTGCGTTTGCTCGATTTACTCTTGATTAATCCAATCGCTGGTTCCCAAGCCTTGCTAAGATTATAGCCACAGTCACGGTTTATGAGGTCGTCATTGATGCGAATTTCGATGGCCTCTCTAACAACGCTGTCCCAGTATCTCGACGTCTGTACCAGAATCCTCGTGCGGTCATACTCCATAGCGTGATTTTCCGACAAACAATGTTCAACGACCGCCGACTTGCTCGGATACATCAGTCGAGTGTGCCTCTGGTGTTCACGGCATCGATCCTCGACGGTACGCATCGTCTGACCAATATACGACTTGCCACATTGACACGGAATCTGGTACACGCCGTCCTTCCTCAAACCGAGATCGTCTTTGGCGCTCCCCACCAGTGCACGAGTTTTATTCGGAGGACAAAACACAGTTCCGACCCGGTGTTTCTTCAGAATGCGGGCGATTTTCCCCGAGACCGCGCCTGTGTATGGAATAAATGCAGTGCCTACCTCCTCCCTCGTGACTTCATCCATCTCAATATGTCGTGATGCAGTGGTTGGGCGGAGAGCACGTTGGATCTGCCACTCTGAGACCCATTTTTTCGAAATACTGTTCTCAGATGTTCCAATTCCTGGGGTAGAATCTCTGTGTCAGAGATAGTGCGCAAATTTGCACGCAGACTGCTGCCACCACCCTTCACAGAGGAATGGGGTACTTAAAACTCTAGTACATAGGGCGCGCACTATCTCTGACACAGTATGGCGATGACGAATACACGCTTCCAATGTGCGTTCACCGCGATGTCGCCATACACGGATGCGATCATCATCATACTGTAAACAGAACCTGGATTCACCCAAAAAAATTACGTTTAGCCATTCGTGCCCTCGGGTTCGTCGTTGAGTACACCATTGCAAGCGCTCGTGTCTGTGATGCAGCGTCAAGGGTAACCGCAGCCACGGTCTCCTAGGTGATAGTCCATGCTGCTCTAAACGTAGTCGAACTGTTCCTGCAGATGGTTGTTGTCTTGCAAACGTCCCCATCTGTTGACTCAGGGATCGAGACGTCGGTGCACGATCCGTTACAGCCATGCGGATAAGATGCCTGGCATCTCGACTGCTAGTGATACGAGGCCGTTGGGATCCAGCACGGCTTCCGTATTACCCTCCTGAACCCACCGATTCCATATTCTACTAACAGTCATTGGATCTCGACCAACGCCAGCAGCAATGTCGCGATACGATAAACCGCAATCGCGATAGGCTACAAACCGACCTTTATCAAAGTCGGAAACGTGATGTTACGCATTTCTCCTCCTTACACGAGGCATCACAACAACGTTTCACCAGGCAACGCCGGTCAACTGCTGTTTGTGTATGAGAAATCGGTTGGGAACTTTCGTTATGTCAGCACGTTGTATGTGTCGCCACCGGCGCCAACATTGTGTGAATGCTCTGAAAAGCTAATCATTTGCGTATCACAGCATCTTCTTCCTGTCGGTTAAATTTCGCGTCTGTTGCACGTCATCTTCGTGGTTGTAGCAATTTTAATGGGCAGTAGTGTATTTTTAACCCGGAATGGTATTTGGAACCATACGCATGGAACATTCCATTTAGCAAAACGTTAGGGAATTCAATATTCCGAAATCCACAGCGTCAACAGTTAGGCATTAGTTCTCACCACAGATAAAGCAGTAGTCGACAGCCGTTACTTAACGACCGAGAATAGAGGTGTTTGCCTAGTGTTCCCAACGCTAACAGACAAGTAACACTGACTGAATAGCCGTAGAAATCAATATAGGGCGGACGACGAAAGTATCCGCTAGGACAGTGCGGCGAAATTTGGCGTTAATGGGCTGTGGCATCAGAAGATCGACGCGAGCGCCTTTGCTAACTGCGCGACGTCACCTGCAGTGCCTCCGCTGGCCTCGTGACCATATCAGTTGGACACTGGACGACTAGAAGACCATGGCCTGGTGAGATGAATCTCGATTTCTGTTGGTAAGAGCTGATGGCAGCGTTCGAGTGTGACGTAGACCCCTACGAAGCCATGGACTCAAGTTGTCAACAAGGCAATGTGGAAGCTGGTGGTGGTTCCTTAATGGTGTAGGTTGTGTTTCCATGGAATTGACTGGATCCTCAGGTCCAACTGAACCGATCTTTGACTGGAAAAGTTTATGTTCGGCTACTTGGAGACCAATTACCGCCATTCAGCGATGGAATTTTTATCGATGACAATGAGCCATGTACCAGGCCTCATTTGTCCTTGATTGGTTTGAGGAACATTCTGTACAGATCTAGCGAATGGTTTCGCACCCAGATCGCCCGACATGAATCCCATCGAACATTTATGGGACTTATTAACTCAGTTCGTGCACACAAACCTGCACCGGCAACACTTTCGCAATTATGGACGGCTGTAGAGGCAGTACGGCTCAGCACCTCGAGTTGCTGCCCAATGCCGTGCAAAAGGAGGTCCGACACGGTACCAGGAGATGACTTTTTCGCCTCAGAGTATTGCCACCAAGAAGGCCAGAAATATTTTTCTCTCCGCCACGCGGGATCTTGTAGACACTTCACGTACCTTGAGCCAGGAAACAGGATTGTTTGAAGCAAGACAATTCTGTATGCGGATAATCGGACGACGTCTGGAGCACTAAGGACTGTCAGCATTGTTGTGGCTCCCTCTGATGTGGCAGCAGAGACAGGCACACCAACAGTGGTGGATCCAACGACAACACTGTACATTCTCTGGTTCTATTATCGTGGTCATTTAGCAGTATGTACACTGTTGGTTACGGTGCAGTTGCAGAAAGGATAGTAAACACTAAACATAGAGTTTTATACTACAGTATGCCACCGTAGACTATAATAAGTAAGCATAGACTACGGTAGTTTTCGTAGTAGCTTTAGTCACTTACAATCGTAATCGCGTAACTTGTACTTTAGGTGCGTTCCATACCTGTCGGTAGTTACTTCATTTCGATCGCTTTGTTTGAGTATGCGATCAGTATTACTAGCTTCTCCTAGAGACTGTAAGCGGTGAACCGTCTAGAAACTAAATTAGAACGTATAAAGTGCTGCGCAACCTACCGCACATTTTTGTTCTACGAAGCTATCCTCCGGTCTGTTACTTAAAAATAAAAGGTATTTATAGCAAAATTGAAACTGTCAGTGTTTAACTCAACTTTTATACCATAATTGTTGATTTGTAACGTAAAACACGGGAACAGTGCAGTAAAAATGAAGAAACAAATACAGATTTATCATGTAGCGCTAGAAAACGCAATTTCATCAAACAAGGTAAACTTGAAGAAAAACTCAAAACAAAAACATATCAGCCATCGCACCAATACTTCATCGAGCTTACATGAAACATATTTCTGTCACTACTAAACAGTTTTCGTACCTATCAATAACAGCAGGAAGCTCTTGCTTCTGATCATGATGAAGACAAAAGTACAAAATAACAACAATAATTATATACATTTTTTTATGTTTCTAGATCTAAACCGTACTTGCATCAAAGGTAACTGCTTTAGTTACATAATGGTTACGTGGTCAACTACTTTTTCTTTCTTGTAAAATGCAGTTTGTAATTTGTAACGATATAGAACACGCAACAGACTAACACCAAATGGAGTGCAGGTTCTAATTTCGTGCAAAACAGGCAAAAAAAAAAAAAAAAGAAGAAGTCGTCGGCTCCCAGTTTCTCTCTCACAGATTAATTTATGTTTCTTTCCTACCAATTCTGCCATCCTACGCTTACTACGTCATTCATGTATTCTATCAAATCTAATAACCATAGTTTTGGGACAGCGCAACTCTAATTACGCTCGTATACAGTATCAGGTAGCTGACAGCGTACGAGGGTTGCCCATATTGTAATCCAAAGCATTTTCTTTCTTCAACAATTCTTTACTGAACATAATGAGAATCACACATACGAAAGAATGGTGCTTTATCTACACACGCTATTTTTCCACGCAGTCTGCATCCCATTTTATGGACATCCTCCAGCGCGAAACAAGGGCGTGTATGTCCTGTCGGTATCAATCATTGTCATGGTGTCGGAACCAGTGCTTCGCTCTGTGAATCACCTCCTCATAGCCCTCAAAATGTCTTCCACGCCGGCCGCGGTGGTCTCGCGGTTCTAGGCGCTCAATCCGGAACCGTGGGACTGCTACGGTCGCAGGTTCGAATCCTGCCTCGGGCATGGATGTGTGTGATGTCCTTAGGTTGGTTAGGTTTAAGTAGTTCTAAATTCTAGGGGACTGATGACCACAGGTGTTAAGTCCCATAGTGCTCAGAGCCATTTGAACCATTTTTTGTCTTCCACGAGTGGCATCCTTTAATGGCCCAAACAGGTGAAAGTCCGAGGGGGCTAGGTCAGGGCTGTCAGATGCGACAGCCATGGATGGTATCCCCGGCCACAGCAAATCGTGGAGTTCCACCGAACCGCCTTCTGATGATCTCACGCTCCGTGTCCAGCATCTAACTGTACTTCTGTAGACAACAGATGCTCCATATACTTTGCACAAGCGATTAGAATATTCCCCACAGTTTGTTTCGCTGCAGTGACAAATTCAATGACGGCACGTTGCTTGTAACGTACATCATCTACAGACGTCATTTTGAAACTGTCCTGCAGTTACGCTATCTGTCGGAAGTGACGGAAACTTTTGACGCGCACACTCAGGAGACTTCAAATAGTAATACGAACGTAACCTTTCGCATTCGTAGCTTTGTTTTCGGTTCAGGAAAAAAAAGTACGTTGCATTACTTTCTGGGCAACTCTCGTATATTATTAACGTTTGTAAATATGTTGGGGAATGCAAAGTATGAAAATATGTATACAGAGCTGCCACACGTGCATCAACAGTCTGCTTGCCTGACCGGGAAAAGAACCCAGACCCTTCCCTTCAGCAACAGTTCTCTCAGTGCCTGAGTTATCAAAGCACGCACCACGACTCGCCCTCACGGTTACACCTCCGCTGTTACCACAGATACATCAAGAACGACGCAGAAATCCTACACTGTTTTTGTGCAGACACCTGTCAGTCAAAAGAAGAGCTGACAATGACTGTATGAAGATTCTATTCTGCCAGAAACTCTCCCCGAAAGCCAATTCTCTGGCTTCGAATTTCGGTATGACACAGAGTTTTAATCTGCCATTAAGTTTCAGCTGGATAAACGATTTCAAAAATGTATTGCGGACACTATAGATCTTTGTTAATGTTTTTGTATTCTTTGGTTTAATACATCGTGTGTCAAACTTAGTAGAAATTTAGTGTCAATCGGTGCAAGAAGTCCAAGCATTTACTTAACACTTCTGCTACCAACGGGATAATGGATTTATCCCAGTTACGATTTTTCGGGTACATTTATACTTTCATTCGTGCTTTCAATTTGGAAGTCTATGTATGTGTTGAACACACACATCAAAAAATGTTTTGCATCACCCCAGTTCCTATGACTCCTGAAGATAGGCGTTGACCGTGGATACTGTATCACAGACACAGTCCCTTTGACTGTTCATAGACATCACTAAACCCGCCCAAAGATGTAACCAACCATGTGTGAGCAGCGCCTATTAGACGGAGGGGTCCGACAGCCCATCAGTTCCAGTCATTCCACCAGAAGGAGGTACATGGCTTGTGTTGTCTGTGGTTCAATCATGCCTAGACGGTCAATACCGCAGTTTGATCGCTCACTTATTGTTACTGTATGCCAGGAAGGGCTCTCAACAAGGGAAGTACATATGCGTCTCGGAGTGAACCAAAGCGATGTTGTTCGGACTTGGAGGAGATACAGTGAGACAGGAACTGTCGATGACATGCATCGTTCTGGCCGCCCAAGGGCTACTACTGCAGTGGATGACCGCTACTTACAGATTATGGATTATGTTGAATAATGCTTTTCGTGCAGCCACAGGACGTCGTGTGACGACTCAAACTGTGTGCAATAGGCTGAATCATGCGCAAATTCACTCCCGACGTCCATGGAGAGGTACAACTTTGCAACCACGACACCACGCTGCGCGCTACGGATGGGCCCAACAGTATGCCGAATGAACCGTTCAGGACGGCCATCGCGTTCTCTTCACCGATGAGTGTCGCATATGCCTTCAACCAGACAATCGTCGGAGACGTGTTTGGAGGCAACCCGGTTAGGCTGAACGCCTTAGACACACTGACCAGCGAGTGCAGCAAGGTGAAGTTCCCTGTGTTTTGGGGTGGCATTATATGGGGCCGACGCACGTCGGTAGTGGTCGTAGAAGGCGCCGTCACGGATGCACGATCCGTCAATGCCATCTTCCGACCGACAGTGCAACCATATCGGCAACATATTGACGAGGCATTCGTCTTCAGGGACGACAATTCGCGACCCCATTGTGCACATCTTGTGAATGACTTACTTCAAGATAACGACATCGCTCGACTAGAGTGGCCAGCATGTTCTCCAGACACGAACCCTATCGAACATGCCTGGGATAGACTGAAAAGGCCTGTTTATGGACGACGTGACCCACCAACCACTCTGAGGGATCTACGCCGAATCGAAGTTGAGGAGTGGGACAATCTGAACCAACAGTGCCTTGATGAACTTGTGAATAGTATGCCACGACGAATACAGTCATGCATCAATGCAAGAGTACTTGCTACTGGGTATTAGAGGTACCGGTGTGTGCAGCAATCTGGACCACCAGCTCTGAATGTTTCGCTGTATGATGGTACAACATGCAATGTGTGGTTTTCATGAGCAATAAAAAGGGCGAAAATGATATTTATGTTGACCTCCGTTCCAATTTTCTGCATAGGTTCCGGAACTCTCGGAACTGAGGTGACGCAAAACTTTTTTTTGATGTGTGTATACCCATTAACGTTATTCACTTAATGTATCCCAAAATACGCATCCCATTTTCCAATTATTTACCATGACTCATTTACCATGACTTTATTAACCCCTTTGGTAGTGTTTATTATGAAATCTGTAGCTAATAGAATTTCATTTATAGCCTCGTTATTCCATACAGAAGTAATAACAGTTCCACTGTCATTAATATTGTTGTGGTCCTGTATAACGACTTTCGTTGTTGGGAAAGGAAAACAATGAAAGCAATATTTATTTGTAACTTGTCTTTGTTGTTACTTTATCCGTTGCGATTCTTAGCTTGCACTTCTGAGCCTGGGCATAGACGAGGTTTTGCAGGAGTCTGAAAGGCTTATAAATATTCTTAATTCAGTGCCACTGCTTAGTTGGGTGGTAACTTGCTTTCCTCCCATGCAAGCGGGCCCGGGTTCGATTCCAAGCCAGTTTGGAGATTTTATCCGCTGTGGATTGAATGTTGTTTGTCCTCATCATTATTTTATCCTCATCACCGGGACGTAAGTCGCCCCAAAGTGGCGTCGACTGAAATAAGACTTGCACTCGGCTGCCGAAATTCCCCGGTTGCCACGGCCAACTATGCTGTATGCTCATGTCATTTCATTCTTAATCGAGATAATCTACGTGACGAAAACTGTCGTCTGTACAGTTTGTGGCAGGATGAAGATGAAAATAATAGTTTTGATGATATTGAAGAAATTTATGATGTCATAGAAAAGAGTGAAGTGCATCAAATGACGGAACTACCAGGGACAGAAAATTTATCATAAGATGACACAAAGGAAGAAGACACAACTTTTTCACGTACGATCAAATCTAAATAGGTTCTAGCATGGCATTCTACACTCTTCTGTCAGGAAAAAGGCCACTTCAAAATGTTGCTGTTGTTGTGGTCTTCAGTCCTGAGACTGGTTTGATGCAGCTCTCCATGCTACTCTATTCTGTGCAAGCTTCTTCATCTCCCAATACGTACTGCAGCCTCAATCCTTCTGAATCTGTTTAGTGTATTCACCTCTTGGTCTCTCTCTACGATTTTTACCCTCCACGCTGCCCTCCAATACTAAATTTGTGATCCCTTGATGCCTCAGAATATGTTTTACCAACCTATCCCTTCTTCTTGTCAAGTTGTGCCACAAACTACTCTTCTCACCAATCCTCTCCAATACTTCCTCATTAGTTACGTGATCTACCCATCTAATCTTCAGCATTCTTCTGTAACACCACATTTCAAACGCTTATATTCTCTTCTTGCCCAAACTATTTATCGTCCATGTTTCACTTCCATAGATGGCTACACTCGACACAAATACTTTCAGAAACGATTTCCTGACATTTAAATCTATACTCGATGTTAACAAATTTTTTCTTCTTTAGAAACGCTTTCCTTGCTATTGCCAGTCTACATTTTATATCCTCTCTACTTCGACCATCATCATTTACTTTGCTCCCCAAATAGCAAAACTCCTTTACTACTTTAAGTGTCTCATTTCCTAATCAAATTCCCTCAGCATCGCCCGACTTAATTCGACTACATTCCATTACCCTCGTTTTCCTTGTGTTGATGTTCATCTTATATCCTCCCTTCAAGACACTGTCCATTCAACTGCTCTTCCAAGTCCTTTGTTGTCTCTGACAGAATTAGAATGTCATCGGCGAACCTCAAAGTTTTTATTTCTTCTCCGTGGATATTAATACCTACTCCGAATTTTTCTTTTGTTTCCTTTTGGACAAGGTACAGGGACATAGTACTAGAAGTGGCTAAAGATGCAAGTGGAAAAACGACCAAGAAAGCCAACTAACTACATACAGAATTTGTAAGAGCCATTCAGGCTATTGGAACTGAAGTACAGAAAACGTTACTGAAGATGTCAAAAGAAGAGACTTCAAAATTACCGAAAGGAAAAAGATGTGCATTGAGACGGAGAAAAGAAGACAGGATAACTAGATTCGTGTGGATGAAATACAAAAAAACCCATGTGCCAAACCATAGAAGAGACACAATTGTGGAAACATGAGCTCAGTGTTGGGAGAAGCCATCTAAAAAGACTAAATTTGTTTGTTATTTAAAATTTTGATTTTCTGTTCTGTCAGCAAAGTGACTACACACCTACAATCCTAAATTCCGTATGTTTGGACAATAACCCACCAACGAATGCTTCAGATCCTTAATAAACCATCAGTTTACATTAATAGTTGACATTCGGAATTATTTTGCAAGTGCATAACCTGTAATACCATATACTTTTACAATGTTGATCCGGGGTGGTTACATTCCCCCTCCTGATAACCAGGAGGGGGAATGTATCAGAAGGGTTAACTAAGGAACTACAACAATTCCTTTCGACAGAACTGAAGCAATTGCTTGCACTCGACCAAAAGTAGCAAACCAACATAAACTGTAATAGTAATTCGAAAGAAGTGTGTCCTTTTGAATTTCTTTTATCTTTTTGTTTATTTACACTTCTTTAACATATAGCCTACAAGCAAACACTTATTTCATTAAAATCCACCCAAATATGATAATACAGCTTTACGTAAATTGCACTTAAAATATCTTTCCAGAGCTATTACAAGTAAATCGAATGTCGGGGCAACAAGAGAAAGAAAAATTCCTAAATGTTTGCTTTCATACCTATGGCAGCTGGTAACAGTCACAGATTACTTATTCCGTCGATTCAGTCTACTGTCTGCGTTGCAAACGAGTACGCTGGAATGCTAGTGTTCAACTCCCGCCGTCCAGCTTTCTTTTGACAATGCTTTACTTCATGTGGATAAGGACAAGAGAGTAACATTTAGTTGGATCATTCCATTACTCGACGAAAGTGATCGTAGGAAAGCTCCGAAAATCTAAACCAGAACTGACTGTGGGAAACGTGAAACCCTCTCCTCCAGTATTTCACTAGGAAACCTTCGCTTGATTATGAATTCCATGACAAATCGAAGTTTAGATAGACGATGCTGTGGCAAACCCTCTTGGTCATATCTTCGCTACCACACGTCCTCGCATAGTCGTGATATTTCAGTTGCGGCTTCACATTTGCTTACAAATGACAGTTACTGTACTAGATAAGTAAATTCTTCTGTCATGTGCACCGTGCGTTCTCTAACCCACAGCTGCATAGAAGTTTCGCATTTTAGCATCGTTTTATTTCGTAAGGAAAGACCAGTCCATTACTGTTGACACTGATTCACCTATAGGGTGATAATGTTTGGGTTGGGTTGGGTTGTTTGGGGAAGGAGACCAGACAGCGAGGTCATCGGTCTCATCAGATTGAGGAAGGACGGGAAAGGAAGTCGGCCGTGCCCTTTCAAAGGAAGCATCCCGGCATTTGCCTGGAATGATTTAGGGAAATCACGGAAAACCTAAATCAGGATGGCTGGACGCGGGATTGAACCGTCGTGATAATGTTTGATATGACGATTTGTTGGTGCTCTTTAATGCTTCGAATATTTACACGAGTGATGCGTACGTAATGCGGTGAATATTTTTCTGCATTTGTCTTTTGAATGGAGAAATGTGGCAGTTCACAACTCCTCTTTTGGAATTCCCGAAGTGATTTGGGGAAAAAGGTGAAAAACCTAAATCTTAATATTTGTGAGTGGATTCACGTTCGCAACTCCAGAATGTCAGTCCTTTGACTGCACTATTGGAACAATTCGCACGTTTGCCCTAAATGAGGTTTTAAGGCCCGCTACGTTATCTATCGTCCTCCGATGTACGTATAAAGTTAACTGTATATATTGAAAATCCAAATTATTACCGGCCTTGACAATCTGTGAACAGTCAAAATTCTATAAACAGTCAAATCAAGCACACGCTCAATAATGCGTCCGTAGCAACAGCTTCCCTGAATTACACAATGAGTTGGACATATTTCCCAACTACCGACCTTTGTAAAAGACGTACGGTTGTTCCCTCGTAAGACTACAACCACACCAAGAGTGAAGAGTGAGTGACGATGAAGATGAGGAAAGACAGGGGTCGGAGGAAGAGAGGGAGGGGGAGGCACAACCAGTAGCGACCACGTGACATCGCCGAGTCACATGTTCTACGGCTGCTTGTCATTTCGTGTGGTGCAAAACAGGAAGCTATCGACCTTGGATACTAAACAGGAAATTGATAGGTAAAACGATCAGTCCGTGTTCCTGTTGTGCAGAAATGTCCTTATTTATAGATGCTCTTGTTTTCACATAGTAGGCGTATTATTTTGCCTCATAGATGAGGCGTATTTCCTACCAGAATTGATAATTCGTTTGTGTTTCATCTTTTCTTTATACTTTGTTTACAATTAGTGTCATAGTTGTGAAACATGAAAATATGGCATAAAAAGTGGCTCCAGCTGACTATATTTTAATTATTAATATGTATAGCTTATTTAGAATTGACATAATTATGAGAGGTTGCTGGAACTGTGCTCATTTACTGGTTCAAAATCATTACAGCCAAACGTGATTAATGCAGCTCTCTATACACGACGTTGCTGTGATGAACTTATAGACTTTCAGGGACCTGCAGAATGGCAATGTATCAGTTTCAAACAAGGATGTCTGCTCTACTAAGAAATGACTCGAAAGTCACCAAGTTCTGTGGAATAACAGTCAATGGCATACGAGAATTTACGAATCGTAATTTGTAGTAAGTAATAAATTGACTTGTTGTACAGACTAGTCAGAAACATTCTGAAAAGCTTGTAATGGTGATACAGAGGAGGTTGTGCTGAGACATAATTGTTCAGAAAGAAATTCGATTCGTTGCGCCGTTTCCAAGATAATTAGTACTGAATTAGCCAATCAGGCCGCTGCACGCGCAGATTCAAGCGCACGCTAGAAACGGCGTCGCCTAACGTGTTCTTCGTTTGGTTTGCTAAAACCAAACAAGAGAACGTTACAAAAAACTGGACATGGGACGGTAGTATGGATCGAACCGGAGCTAAAGGCTGAGCAGTCTCGCTAGGAGAACAACAGACACTAATTGCATCTCGCGGGCCGCTTAAATTTGCTGGCGCAACGGCCTTATTCGCTAACTTCAATGCTAATTAATTCGGAAACGACGGAACGTATCGAATTTTTTTCTGAATACAACCGACTCTGCAACACGGTTACAGTTTTCTCAGACTGTTTCTGACCACCCTGTATATACAGCGTGATTACGCTAAATGGGAATTAATTGCAGGATTCGATCCCTGACAAGGTAAGGACCAAAAAAGCTCATACGGTCATACACTGGAGAGCCAAAGAAACTGGTACACCTGTCTAATATCGTGTAGTGCTCCCGCGAGCACGCAGAAGCGCCGCAACACGACGTAGCTAGGACGCGACTAATGTTTGAAGTAGTGCTGGAGGGAATTCACACCATGAACACTGCAGGGCTGTCATGAAATCGGTGAGAGTACGAGGGGATTGAGATCTCTCCTGAATAGCACGTTACAAGGCCTCCCAGATATGCTCAATAATGTTCATGTCTGGAGAGTATGGTAGCCAGCGGAAATGTTTAAACTCAGAAGAGTGTTCCTGGAGCCACTCTGTAGCAATTCTGGACGTGTGCGGTCTCGCATTGTACTGCTGAAATTGCCAAAGTCGGAATACACAATGGACATTAATGGATGCAGGTGATCACATGTACGTGTCACCTGTCAAAGCTGTATCTAGACGTACCACGAGTCCAGTATCACCCCAACTGCACATGAACCACACCATACGTAACCTGCTCCAGGTTGAACGGTCTCCTGCTGGCATCCAGGGGGGTCCATAGATTCATGGGGTTGTCTCCATACCTGTGTAAGTCCATCCGCTCGATTTAATTTGAAACGAGACTCTCCCGACTAGGTAACATGTTACCAGTCGTCAAAAATCCAGTGTCGATGCTGACGGGCCCGGGCGAGGGGTAAAGCTTTGTGTCATCAAGGGTAGACGAGTGGGCCTTCGGCTCCGAAAGCCCCCACTGATGATGTTTCGTTTAATAGTTCGCACGCTGACACTTGTTGATGGCCCAGCACTGAAATCTGCAGCAATTTGCGGAAGAGTTGCACTTCTGTCACGTTGAACGACTCTTTTCAGTCGTCGTTTGTCCCGTCTTGCAGGATTTTTTCCGGGCGCAGTGATGTCGGAAATTTGATGTCTTACAGGATTCCTGATGTTCACGATGCACAGGTGAAATTGTCGTACGGGAAAATCCCCAATTCGTCGCTACCTCGGAAATGCTGTGTCCCATCGCTCGTGCGCCGACTACAGCACCACGTTCAAACTCATTAAAATCTTGATAACCTGCAGTTGTACGAGCAGTAACCGATCTAACAACTGCGCCAGACATTTCTTGTCTTATATAGGCGGCGCCGACCGCAGCGCCGTATTCTGCCTGATTACATATCTCTGTATTTGAATACGCGTGCCAATAGCAGTTTCCTTGGCGCTTCAGTGTATGAACGGAAACGCGTTCCAATGGAGGTGTACACAATGGAATGTAGAGATAAAATATCTTTGGTAGTGTAGGTTTCATACATGAGAACACACAGGTAGGAAAGTTCTGTCACTAATAGTGTTTTAGTCCCACACGCAAGAGGGCAGTGAGCTGTAGCTTTATCATGTAGCACGCAAATTAGCCTTTTTACCACTACATACACGCCTTCCAGCTGGTGAAGTTTTGGAAAAACGACTGGTCGCACGAGGCTGTCGCCAATAATCACCGGCTATACACTGAGGCTGAGCCGGTGCTGACCGTTCACTGACACTTTACCATGGTGATTCTGTGTAAACCACAAGTGGGTGTTGTGAAAGCTGAAGATACTGCCCCTGGTAAACGTAGCCTCATCTGTGAATAGGCTGAATAACGGAAATCCCAGCTCTGTGGTGGCATCTCCAACGAAACAGCGACAAAACTGGCACTACGGAGGCAAGACCATAGGCAATAAAGCCAGCCCACGTTGTGAGTAATAAGCGTAATGGCAGTTGTAGAGAATGATCCGCACGGCCGTCCGCCTTAGCCCTGCTGGTGCAGCGCTTTCTGGCGTCGATAACGGGCTCATTGTCAAGATCTTATGTCTCTACTTTCAAATGGGTGTACTTCCCTTGGAACGCATTTCAAGTAATATTTCCATATAACTTTTTTTCCTCTTTTCAATTCGTTTACTGTAGTTTGGTCCCAATTAGAAAAAATACCCTATATAGTTTTACGAATATTGTAAGGTTGACATACCCGATCAGGATGCAAGCATACATCATGAATTGTGGTATCAGGAGACTCATCTACACTGAAGAGCCAAAGAAAGAGGTACCCCTGCCTAATATCGTGTAGGACCAGCCAGCACGCAGAAGTGCCACAACACGACGTGATCTTGGGCTCGACTAATGTCTGAAGTAGTGCTGGGCTGTTCATAAATCTGTAAGTGTATGAGGGGGCTGGAGATCTTTCTGAACAGCACGTTGCAAGACATCGCAGGTATACTCAATAGTGTTCATGTCTGGGGAGTTTGGTGGCCAGCGGAAGTGTTTAAACTCAGAAGAGTGTCCCTGGAGCCACTCGGTATCTGGAATTGCCCAGCTGCAATTGCCATCTCAATCGGAATACACAATGGGCATGAATGGATGCTGGTAATCAGACAGGATGGTTACGTACGTGTCACCTGTCAACAGCCGTATCTAGACATATCAAGGGTCCCATATCACTCCAACTGCACACCATTACACAGCCTCCACCAGATTGAATGGTCCTCTGATGACATGCAGGGTCCTGGATTCGTGAGATTGTCTCCATACCCGGACACGTCTATTCGCTCGATACAATTACAAACGAGATTCGTCTGACCAGGTATCTTGCTTCCAGTCATGAACAGTCAAATTTCGGTGCCGACGGGTCCAGTGTTTCGTTCAATGGTTCGCACGCTCACACATGCTGATGGCCCAGCATTGAAATCTGCAGCAATTTGCGGAAGGGTTGCACTTCTGTCAGGCTGAACGATTCTCTTCAGTGGTCGTTGGTCCCGTTCTTGCAGGATCTTTTTCCGGCCATATCGATGTCGGAGATTTGATATATTACCGGATTCCTGATATTCACGGTAAACCCGTGAAATGGTCGTATGGGAAAATCCGTGCTTCATCGCTACCTCGGAGATGCTGTGTCCCATAGCTCGTGCGCCAGCTGTAACACCACATTCAAACTCACTTAAATCTTGATAACCTGCCATTGTAACAGCAGTAATCGATCTAGCAACTGCGCCAGAGACTTGCTGTCTTCTATACGCGTTGACCGCAGCGCCGTATTCTGCCTGTTTACATTTGTCTGTATTTCAAAACGCATACCTATACTAGTTTCTTTGGCGCTTCAGTATAATTCACTGCAAATGCTGTGATGTGTACACTGACATCGTAAATCCTGATGCAAAGGTCCGTAAGATTGCATCTGTTTCCCAAAGATGAATGGTACAGTCGACCACCCCAAGTGATATAACGTACCGGGCTTTAAAATTATGAAATGGCAGTAAATGGAAACTGCAGTCAGGCTACCAGGTAGATTCAGACCGACTACCCATGTAAGAAACGTCGGGTGGACAACAGATATCCGTGTCGATGGTTAACACTGGAGCGCACAGCATTCCCTCGAGTGTAAACGGCAAGCGAGCGCTAGCGAACAGCAGCCAGCCGTGTTCGGTTCACATGTGCAGATGCTCGCTCAGTTTCCACAGGTTGTCGGCCTTTCATCAAGTTCGCACGCTCTCCGGTTCAGCTCTCTTATCGGTGTCAGCAGTAGAGTTTTATACATATGTTTGCAGTTGCTGTTATGCGCGCGAACTACTTTTGTTTTTTAACCAAGTTGCTAGAGCGAATAACTGGTGAGAAGGGAACGTCGTGCTGCTAATTGAAGGATGCAGACAGCTTATTTCCGTGAAAAAAAACTAATCATTACACCGCGGAAGCACTGTAATAACAAGTATGTATGAAAAGACTGTGCGCAGATTCGCCGGTATGACGGGGGGTGTCTTCGTGCTTAGTTCCTATTTGAGCTAGGAAAATGGGGTGAAAAGTTTATGTTTTAGCCCGGACCAGCGGCCATTCGTATTGCCATTCGAACATCTTAGTGTAGCTATGTTACAGTTTATTAAGCTAGGTTTGAACGATGAAACGGAGCTGGCGCTCAGGCGAATTGTGCAAATTGATTAAATCCTTTTGCAAACGATGTTAATATGGCTGGAATTAATGCTCAGCTAATGACACCATTTGTGTTTGCAAGGTTAGAAGTTTACGTGTAAAAACAATCATCCTCGATCGGGTTTTACTTGCAAAAATAGTTACCCCATAAAAAACTCTGGAATGGAGCGAGACTGATGGTTCAAATTTGTTCCACCGGTGTATTGCACCTTGATCTAAGACTGTATTTAACTGTTTGAAAAAAATCTTCCTTCTTTACGATTTTAAACGCAAAAACATTATTTTTCTGGGAGATTTTTGAGGCGCACCACTTTAAACTTGTACGAATCGGTTCAAACTTTGCACGAAGGTAGATAAATGGATGAAGTAAACACTAATTTTTTCCATTAATCCTTACCCGTTGTCGAGAGACTACGGTTTAAAGTCGAGCTAATCATAACACGTAAAATTCGTTCTTATGCGGAAACTGTTTAAAGTGAATCACATAAATAGAAAAATGCATTCTTACGATAAAATTGAAAACTCGCTTCCAAACACTTAGCTACGTTGGGATTTTACGAGCGTCACTTCTTCGATTCAGATTTGTATTAATAGGTGCAAATTTTGTAAGAAGGTAGACAAATACATGAAATTAATGGGCTTCCTGCTTTTCCGTGAAAGCTTTATCCGTTGCCACGATATAGCGTTCCAAAGTTGCACATAAAATGCACGTAAAATTTGGTTTTAGGCGAATCGCAGGTGCTCAGACGGTTTAAAGTGTTACAGATGATAATAAACAATATATACTTACGGTAATCATAAGAACCGTTTGTGAAAACCTTCCACCGTTCGGGTTTTAAGCGCGAAAAATCAATCGTTTGCACATGTGTTTCGCAGACAAGCGTGGCATTTTAAACACTGCATCTGTACATAATTAAGAAAAACTGGTTACTACTGTTGATTACCGATCCTTCGTTAAAACGTTAAGCATCATCGAAAAATGTATGGACGTCCTAAACAATGCATTAACCAAACCAGAATTATGCCCAGCGTTGTACACTATGATATATCGTTTGATAGAGCGTTTACAGCTTTATCGATGACCACACAGAAGATTCAACTAACCCGAAAATTGCTATAAAAATAACTCTCAGGAAAAGGTCACCCTGTACCTAACCAGTAATAAATGTTTTACTACCCTTTATTGCAAACCTACTATGCTGTCTAGTGAAAAATATTTTCGGATAAAACAAGCTTAAGTTCGTCAGTTTTCATACGGGATTGGCAAGCTGACAGTATTTCGTCGTGCATACGTTGTTTCGCAGTTCTGCTTATTTCATTGAATCACAGTCATACTTAATTTGGATTGCTTGTTGCAACATTTCGCGCTAAAATTATCCATATGAGGTTTTCTAGCGGCTGTTTCTTGATTTTTCAGTTTTCTTTATTGCATACTTTAAATAAATAATGACAAGAATTTTAAAATAAGGGATTATGATAACAAGATGTAAGCTTTTCAGTAGCTTATAATCAATCTTTCAGCCTGCGACATAGTAAGACTTTCAGTAAGTTTATCTTCAAAACGTGAACTGTTGACATACATTGTTACCAATTTCGCACAGTATTTAATATTTTGTTCGGTTTTGTATTTATGCTGGCTGATATTTCGCACACTGTATTACTTATTTATGGTTATAATTCTTATCTTTATGTATACAGTCTCATGCGTGTGTGAATAAAAGTGCGTAACTACAAAAAAAAATTAAAAAATTAAACGAAATTTGAAAAATAAAAAAATATAAAAAATACAACAAAATAATAAAAATAATGAAAAATTTGAAATACGAAAAATTAAAAAGAAACGCTCCGCGGGCATCTGATCGTGATGTATGTGCTTTCAGGACACAGTGGACTATACTGGACAGCTTCAGCCACACCAAGCAGGTAACCATAGATGAGCTAGATTAACGATGCCCACCGCTTTGATGATGCGTTGTGCCCTACTGCACGACCTGACAAAGTGCAAGAGTGCCAACTTACTTGCCGCTGCCAACCTACCGCATGGTGAAGAGATGCCGGGGCTGGACTTCAGTTGAGTAGTTTTCATTCGATATGGTACTACGTTACTGTAGGTTTTAATTTTAATGTCGACTATGCCTTTCTCCGACATATTACAGTAATTTTATGCTTCTGAAGAAGGCTAGATTAATTTACCCGAAACCTGGTAAAGACCAGAAAATTTGTGCAACTGAGGCTGATTGTTCAAAATATTTGTCTATCACAGATGCTGACGGGGCTGCAATATGCTAAAAATTCTTTATCCCTATTTTCCCAGCAAAGTGAGCTATCTTAGCTGCCAGGTGTTGGCACAACTGCATAGTGCAATTTATAGGGTAAAGTCCCTGATCCTGTGCCAAAAATCTAGAAGATTTGCCAACCGCAGTAAGCAATACATAATGTCTTATGACTGAAGATCATACACGTAATAGCTAAAAACGTTTCTCTGGATGGATTAAATTTCTGCGGGCAGTTATGTGGGTTGATTTATTCCTGGGGGATGCAAGTTTTTGATGAATGAAAGGGGGGGGGCGGTGATTTTTTTCCCAAAGAGGACCATTTCTTACCCAAACCAACCCCGTGTTACATGTACGAGGCGTGACCAAAAACTAATGGGAATTTTTTAATTTCGTAGGCCTTATACATCTGATTTTCAAAAAAAATTTCATCTTTGTGATACGCATGTTCCTGATGTACGTTTGCATTTTCGGCTGTTTTGAATATTTAGTTTATTGTTGATAGCTGAAACGGTTATATTTCTTTTCGAATTCTCGGTGAATTTTTACTTCCTAGATAGATATATCGCCGGACGGAGTGACCGAGCGGTTCTAAGCGCTACAGTCTGGAACCGCGCGACCCCTACGGTCGCAGGGTCGAATCCTGCCTCGGGAATGGGTGTGTGTGATGTCCTTAGGTTGGTTAGGTTTAAGTAGTTCTAAGTTCTAGGGGACTGATGACCACAGATGTTAAGTCCCACAGTACTCAGAGCCATTTGAACAATTTTTTTAGAAAGTTATATCAATGAATTAGCATAACATTTTTCTTTCAAAAATGGAATAACGTGCAGCACCGCATTCTAAATGTTGACTGTGGCTTTTGGCGAATCTACTATGAGTAAGACAAGAGCTTAAACGTGTTATAAACATTTCAAGAGAGGAAGACGTGGATGACGACGACCGCTCTGGAAGCACTAGCACGTCAATTACAGATGACAATGCGGAAGAAGTAAAGAAACTGGTTCTGTGAAATCACATAAACGTGATTAGAAAGGTTGCTGATGACGTCAGCACATCATCTTGTTCATGTCAAGCAATTTTTTGGGTTGTTTTGGGCATGAAACGTGTAACAGCAACAACAACATCGATCAGAAATGATGAATAAAGTCGACAACGATCCAGAAGTTCTAAAGAAGGTTATAACAGATGACGAAGCATGACTATTCTGGTATGACGCCGAAACCAAGGCCCAATCGTCCCAATGGAAACTGCCTGAAGAGCCAAGACCGAAAATATATTCGGCACATTCTTCTCACTCTTTTCTTCGATTACAGTGGGTTAGTGCATCATGAATTCCTGCCTTATGATAATACTACCTGAATGTCACGCACCATTTCTGTGAGGCAATCCGAAGAGAGCGACCACAATTGTGGCGAAACCACTCGCGGAAATTGCATCACGATAATGCTTCGTCTCAGACCTTAATGCCTGTTCGTGACTTTCTAGGGGAAAAAAGTTTTTCTGGTGGGATAAAATGTCTGGAGGTAGATTTGTTCCTGGGGGCACGCTAAAACAACAGACCTACAGCCACCGTACACGTCGGACATGCCCCCTGCCACTTCTTTCTATTCCCGAGGTTGAATAGATCCATGAAAGGACGTTGTTGTCCCACCACTGATGAGATAAAAACAGAATCTCTAAAGCAGCTGAACACCACAACGATAAGAGAGTTCCATAAATGCTTCCAAGATTGGAAAAAACGCTGGTACAAACTTTTACATCTGCGGGGGATTACTTTGAAGTGGACAAATGATGTTGATGAATAAATAAAGATTCTTTACGAAAAAGAAAAATTTCCGTTCCTTTTTTATCACACCTCATATGTTGAGATGTGTAATAACAAATAAATACAAATTTATGAGCTTCTAGTGAGTGGGACGCATCTACAACAGGAACTAACCGAGAGGGGCGTTCATCTATATTAGGAAGTATCCCAGGATGGGGATGAGTGCGTCCTAAACTTTGATGACACGTTTTGCCCTACTGCACGATCTGACAGATACCATTCAATATGACATAATGGCGTGTGTCATGTTACACAATATGATATGATGTACCATGTTGCTTTACTTGATTATATTACGCATTGTATTACGTACTAATACGCCAAGATGTTTCGATCTAAATGTCTTTGAAGCTGCCCGATACGTTGAAAAGCTGGTTCCCCTCTTTTATATATGTAACTCTGCCCAGGACATATTCGCCTTTTTGTGGTATGACAGGAGGAACTTTCGTTCTGGTAAGAAAATGTTTCTGATATATTGAGTAATATAAAATTAAAAATACATGAAAGACCTGATAATAGCCGGCCGCGGTGACCGAGTGGTTCTAGGCGCTTCATTCCGGAACTACGCGACCGCTACGGTCGCAGATTCGAATCCTGCCTCGGGAATGGATGTGTGTGATGTCCTTACGTTAGTTAGGTTTAAGTAGTTTTAAGTCTAGGGGACTGATGACCTCAGATGTTATGTCCCATAGTGCTGAGGGCCATTTGAACCATTTGAACCTGATAATGCTCATGGCTTACGTTCCAGATAGCTGTAATTACATCGCAGATGGGCTACGTTGCTCACCCGCAATTAGAGACCTGCTTTGACACTTCTCGTTCGACTGCAACGAGAAGCCTGACAAAATCGTAAACCAATACATGCGAAAGGTTTTGCAATAATGCTAAAAAAAGGATGGAGCTGCAGTCCAGAGATAAGTGGACACATATACGATTTTCAAACTTGCATAAAAATTCAGATTCTCAGATTTATCGTTGCTTTTGCCATTCCTTTTGTTTCGTTAGAAGATGATAGTTATGTACCATGACGACAACTACCGTTGAATTGAGTGGAATCCGTGCACCAACATCCGTACAAAGTATTTGATGTAACGATTCCTCTCGATTCAGCGGTAGTTGGTGTCACGATGCATAACTATTACGTTTTAACGAAGCAAGAGAAAGAAAATATCGATTCCCAGGATGGAAGAACTCATCTGTCCCGGTCATCCTGGGAATCGAAAAGCTCAACAATTTTTGCCTGTTATCGATATTGATACTAGCAAGATAATGTTTCCGGTAATTCCAAGACCGTGTCAAAATATCTACAGTGGTTTCTCAGACTAGCCTGGACATACAAAGAGAAGCGAGCAGGGCACTTCATAGGCCTATATGCTGAGAAAGAAGATTTAATAAAACATTTTTATTTACTTAGTAAAACAAGTCTACAACTTACATTTTATGCTGCATGCAGAAAAAAATGTTTGTCTATTATGCTTTTCACCGACGATGAATAGAATCTTTATTCAAATAGCAAAATATATTTCTTATGTGATGTAATTACTAAAAAAAACTAAATTCCATCCGAACTGGCCATGAAGGCCCAACCGCACCGACCGGCCGCCATGCCGTCCTCAGCCCACAGGCGTCACTGGGTGCGGATATGGAGGGGCATGTAGCCAGCACACCGCTCTCCCGGCCGTATGTCAGTTTATGAGACCGGAGCCGCTACTTCTCAGTCAAGTAGCTCCTCAGTTTCCCTCACCGGGGCTGAGTGCACTCCGCTTGCCAACTGCGCTTCGCAGTTTAATAAAATTTCAGGTTTTGTACTGTACTTGTACTGTGAAACCTTGGTTCTCGCCGAATTTTATGATTCTAGGTCAACGTGAAGTACCCTATAGGTCGTGATGAGTAGGTCTTCGCGTATATATGTGACATAAATGATCTAATCTTTTGACTGCATGACTTGCAAGCTTAAAATGTTCTACACCGTCAACCGACCATAGATGTTAGTATGTCACACAAAATCTGGACTTGATACGCCAAACTGATCCAGAGAAAATGAGTGTTAACAGACGGACAGACAGACAGACGGATAAAAAATGACAAAAAAATGTTTCTTCGTGTGATAATTACATACAGACTTTTTCGGATTTTTTCCTTTACTTGTGGTGTGAAACCTTGCTTCTTGCCAAATTCGTCATTCTAGGTCAACGTGATGCACCCTATAAGTCTTGATAAATGATGTTTCCAGTATCAAAATATGTGAATATGACCGTATCTTTTTATTGACGTGACTTAGAAGTTTAGCACTCTGCTATAGACTTTAATATGAGACGTAAATTTGAACTCAGATGGAAACCCAGTTCTAAGCAAAGAAGGGAAAGCAGAAAGGTGGAAGGAGTGTATAGAGGTTCTATACAAGGGCGATGTACTTGAGGACAATGTTTTATAAATGGAAGAGGATGTAGATGAACATGAAATGGGAGGTAGGATACTGCGTGAAGTGTTTGACAGAGCACTGAAAGACCTAAGTCGAAACAAGGCCCCGGGAGTAGACAACATTCCATTAGAGCTACTGACGGCCTTGGGAGAGCCAGTCCTGACAAAACGCTACCATCTGGTGAAAAAAATGTATGAGACAGGCGAAATACCCTGACGCATCAAGAAGAATATAATAATTCCAATACCAAAGAACGCAGGTGTTGACAGATGTGAAAATTACCAAACTATGAGTTTAATAAGTCACGGCTCCAAAATATTAACTCGAATTCATTACAGACGAATGGAACAATTGGTAGAAGCCGACCTCGGAGAAGATCAGTTTGGATTCCTTAGAAATATTGGAACACGTGAGACAATTCTGACCCTATGGCTCATCTTAGAAGCTAGAATAAGAAAAGGCAAACCTACGTTTCTAGCATTTGTAAACGTAGAGAAACCTTTTGACAATGTTGACTGGATTACCCTCTTTCAAATTCTGAGGAAGGCAGGGGTAAAATACAGGGAGCGAAAGGCTATTTACAATTTGAACAGAAACCAGATTCGAGGGACATGAAAGGGAAGCAATGGTTGGGAAGGGAGTGAGACAGGGTTCTAGCCTCTCCCCGATGTTATTCAAGCTGTATATTGAGCAAGCAGTAAAGGAAACAAAAGAAAAATTCGGAATAGGTATTAAAACCCATGGAGAAGAAATTAAAACTTTAAGGTTCGCTGATGACATTGTAATTCTATCAGAGACAGCAAAGGACTTGGAAGCGCAGCTGAACGGAACGGAATGGACAGTGTCTTGAAAGAAGCATATAAGATGAACATCAACAAAAGCAAAACGAGGATAATGTAGTGTAGTGAAGTTAACTCGGGTGATGCTGAGGGAATTAGAGCAGGAAATGAGACACGTAGAGTAGTAAATGAGTTTTGCTATATGGGGAGCAAAATAACTTATGATGGTCAAGGTAGAGAGGATGTAAAATGTAGACTGGCAATGGCAAGGAAAGCGTTTCTGAAGAAGAGAAATTTGTTAACATCGAGTATAGATTTAAGTGTCAGGAAGTCGTTTCTGAAGGAGTATTTGTTTGGAGTGTTGCCATGTATGGAAGTGAAACTTGTATCATAAGTAGTTTGGACAAGAAGAGAGTAGAAGCTATCGAAATGTGGTGCTACAGAAATGCTGAAGATTAGATGGGTAAGTCACATCACTAATGAGGAGGGATTGAATAGAATTGGGGAGAAGAGGAGTTTGTGGCACAACTTGACTAGAAGAAGGGATCGGTTGGTAGTGCATTTTATGAGGCATCAAGGGATCACCAATTTAGTATTGGAGGGCAGCGTGGAGGGTAAAAATCGTAGAGGGAGACCAAGAGATGAATACACTAAGCAGATTCAGAAGGTTGCAGTAGGTACTGGGAGATGAAGAAGCTTGCACAGGATAGAGTAGCATGGAGAGCTGCATGAAACCAGTCTCAGGACTGAAGACCACAGCAACAACAACAACAACTCTACCGTTTCTGAGAAAAAGGGTTCTTAACAGTCGGACAGTCACACAGATGGACGGACAGACAGACGGTCAACAAAGAGGTCCTAAAATGTTCCGTTTTTACAGTTTGTGGCACGAAACCCTAAAAATAATCCAACGTTCGCAGTATTGGCACGCTACGGTCGTCCTGTTCCGTTCTCTTACTTTCTCTAGGATGTAAACGTTTATTCACAGGTAGAACCGAACAGTAGAGACCAGGGAGCCACGAAGTTTATACGCTCCTGGTCGACGACGTAACTTTGAACAAATTTTGTGAATATCTATCATCATCATCATCATTTAAAACTGATTATGCCTTTCAACGTTCAGTCTGGAGCATAGCTCCATTTATAAAATTCCTTCACGATCCCCTATTCAGTGCTAACACTGGTGCCTCTTCTGATGTTAAACCTGTTACTTAAAAATCATTCTTAACCGAATCCAGGTACCTTCTCCTTGGTCTGCCCCGACTCCTCCTACCCTCTACTGCTGAACCCATGAGTCTCTTGGGTAACCTTGCTTCTCCCATGCGTGTAACATGACCCCACAGTCTAAGCCTGTTCGCCCTGACTGCTACATCTGTAGAGTTCATTCCCAGTTTCTTTGATTTCCTCATTGTGGACACCCTCCTGCCATTGTTCCCATCTACTAGTACCTGCAATCATCCTAGCTACTTTCATATCCGTAACCTCAAACTTATTGATAAGCTAACCTGAATCCATCCAGCTTTCGCTCCCATACAACAAAGTTGGTCGAAAGATTGAACGGTGCACAGATAACTTAGTCTTGGTACTGACGTCCTTCTTGCAGAAGAGAGTAGATCGTAGCTGAGCGCTCACTGCATTATCTTTGCTACACTTCGCTTCCAGTTCTTTCACTATGTTGCCATTCTGTGAGAATATGCATCCTAAGTACTTGAAACCGTCCACCTGTTCTAACTTTGTTCTTCCTATTTGGCACTCAACCGGTTTATATTTCTTTCCCACTGACATTACCTTCGTTTTGGAGATGCTAATCTTCATACCATAGTCCTTACATTTCTGATCTAGCTCTGAATTATTACTTTGCAAACTTTCAATCGAGTCTGCCATCACAACTAAGTCATCGCAGGCCGAAGTGGTTGTGCGGTTCTAGGCGCTGCAGTCAGGAACCGCGAGACCGCTACGGTCGCAAGTTCGAATCCTGCCTAGGGCATGCATGTGTGTGACGTCCTTAGGTTAGTTAGGTTTAACTAGTTCTAAGTTCTAGGGGACTAATGACCTCAGAAGTTAAGTCCCATAGTGCTCAGAGCCATTTGAACTAAGTCATCCGTATATGCAAGACTGCTTATTTTGTGTTCACATATTTTAATCTAACCCAGCCAGTCTGTTGTTTTCAACATATGATCCATAAAGAATATGAACAACAGTGGAGACAGGTTGCAGCCTTGTCTTACCCCTGAAACTACTCTGAACCATGAACTCAATTTACCGTCAACTCTAACTGCTACCTGACTATCCATGTAAAGACCTTTAATTGCTTGCAAAAGTTTGCCTGCTATTCCATAATCTCGTAGAACAGACAGTAACTTCCGCCTAGGAACCCGGTCATATGCCTTTTCTAGACCTATAAAGCATATATACAATTCCCTGTTCCATAACACCTATCCATTATTTTCATCCAATTGGTCCTCAACTAATACTCGCACTTTCCTTTCAACAATATCTGAGAAGATTTTACTCACAACGCTGATTAAAGAGATACCTCTGTGGTTGTTACAATCTTTTCTGTTTCCATGTTTAAAGATTGGTGTGATTACTGCTTTTGTCCAGTCTGATGGAACCTGTCCCGACAGATAAATAAAATTATTGCAAAAAGGTATCTACTTGGGTTTTCATTACTTTCAGCTAGGCGAAGGATAAACGCATATAAATTTCGACTCAATCGTTTCCAAGCAACGATTTATGACTTTGCACCGCACCAACCAACGTGTAATCCAAGGAAAGTGATTCCGTTTCGATTAGTCGCGAATGCTTCGTATCCTAGTCTACACACAGACATAAACCAAACAGTGACTTAAACAATTTCTGAGCACCAAGTCTTGTAGCCAACAAATAAGGGCGTATTGCACCTCGAAATCCTCACAAATATCATAAAGCTGCACCAACATTTTTTGTATTAAACCCCGGATAATTTTTTGGATGCATCCATTAGCAGTAGTTAGACGTGAAAGATGTGCAGACTTAATAGCGTCTACTTACAGACGGGTACTTCTTGGCTGTCTTACACTGAAAACCCTGACTATTTGCAGGCCATTTAAAGGCGTACATAAGTTCAGGATTTTGTCCAGAGCAATGTGACTTCATCTGATTTTAGTTTATGTTTCTATGGAATACTGTACATACGTACTCTGTGAAGTACATGTCAGATTTTCTGTTTTTTGAGTCCAAGACTGTTAACAAGTAGGGACTACTTACGTTTATGATTTACTTATGTAAACGCTGTTAATTCTTCAGAGTTTCACGTCTTATAGTTGATAATGGATTATCCTGAAATGTGTCTAGTTGTCAACAAATAACGTACTGATGTACACTATAAGGTGCTTTTGAATACGTTTACATTCAGGAATAGCAGTGAATTGTTACAGTGATTAACTAATGTTGCCGTTACGATAAAGCTGAACAGAAAGTCAGTAACACAATTATAACGAAGGGAAGAGACCAAATTTAACCTGATAATCTAAATTACTAACCGATTAACCTGGGGGCATGGTTCCAGTTGCAGGCAGCCCGTCTAACGGCTTCCAGCGCAACGAAAATTTGATTTTCAGTAATTCAGTCATTGACTCAATTTAAAAATTTCAAATGCGTTTTAGTCTACTCATTTAGTGCTATTACACTAGGTTAAAGGTTTAACAAAAAAAAATGGCTCTGAACACTATGCGACTCAACTTCTGAAATCATCAGTCACCTAGAACTTAGAACTAATTAAACCTAACTAACCTAAGGACATCACACACATCCATGCCCGAGGCAGGATTCGAACCTGCGACCGTAGCGGTCACGCGGTTCCAGACTGAAGGGCCTAGAAACGCACGGCCACACCGGCCGGCAAAGGTTTAACACTAAGTCAAATATTACAGTTCAGAAACTGTAAATGTCTTCTTAAATGTCTTCTTGCTAACACTACTAACACCTTCCCACCCCCCACCCCCACCCCCTCTCTCCACACACAAAATGAGGAAAAGAAAGTTTATCGCTTGGTAGACTTTTTCGCTGTTCGTGTAGTAAAATTGCAGTTTCAGTCATGAAGTTTTAATTAATTACTTCTTTACTACTTACTCTATTCGTAACAAATTTTGCAGACGGTATCAACATACACCGCTAAATGCACCTACAAAATTATATAATTGTATGACACATCGTTCGGGAGATATGACGTTTAATACAAGGGACTTCGATTTTTTTTAAACAACTTGGGGGTGGGGTTTACTGGTTAGAGAATATTTTGTAACGAAGATTTACGTTTACTTAAGCAAATAAATGCTTGTGTGGAGAAACAAACATATTTGCCATTTGTTTCATTAGCAGCTGCAGTAAATATGCCTAAGTGTTTATTTTAAATCTAATAATGTATCACCAAGTTCGCACAATAAAATTAACAACAACAATCATTTTTAATTTATGGCACAGTGTCTCCCACACAAAAATGAATGTATATGAATGTATAATGTGTGAGGAAATGCATTTTTTTATTTGTGTACAAAGTAACGTTTATGCCTGGCAAGGCGTGTGCAATGTTCTGTATCGCTACAAATCGCACGTAATGTGTCAACTGAATTTTCTGTCACCTTGTAAGACCGACTCTCTCAACATCCCTAATGAAACTACTGTTTCAGTTCACGCATATCGATAAGGCGTTCATCCGTCCACTCTTGACATTTTCGTATCTACCAAACGTGCGGGCTGTATTTTTCCGTTTTCATTTAGTGAACTGTTTGACAAAACGCCATGGGGACATTTTCATTGTCCGATTGGGGTGCGGAACTGTCGGGACTCAGGGCAGGCCAGTGTATTTCAGATATTTTATTACCCCGAAACCATAGTCTCACAGACGCTGCTTTATGGCAGATTGTATTGTCAAATTGATAACAACAATCATCATCCCCGAATGTTCCTCTATTGTAGGTAGTACAGAACGCTGAAAATCAACTCAAATGTAACTACTATCAGGCCCAAAACGTAGGAAAAACAAGCAGAAACTTCCGAACGAGATACACAGAGCACATGAGAGCTCTAAAGAGTGACAGCACACATCCAAATTTCGCAGAACATCTAATGAACAAAAATTGTAAACCCACTAATATCAAAACGATCTACACGTTCTGAAAAACAGCAACAGTCTATACCGACAACTAACAATTGAAGAAAATCACTACATAAAAAAGGCTATAGTGGAAGGGAAAAATTTAATAAACGAAAACACAACACTTTGCAACAACACACTCTTTTCCGCTCTTAGAGAACTGACCAAGGACACAGAACAGAAAGCACACACACGCAAAAGAACCACTTCCCATCACACACAGAGACAAAAATAAGGAACAGAAATCGTCGTAATTCCGCTACAGCTTTCATAGCCTTCTCGAAACATGCGATACACCTCTCGCGACACACGTGAACAGCAAGATGGCGTAATGTTCTTGATCATAAACAAAGTGCGAAAGTTTTGTTTTTCTGTGTACAAAATCAGCTACATGCCGTCCAACGAACGCGAGTACACGAATAACTAATTAACAGCCCAGTACACACCGAAACAGGATTCCACAACACTGCCGCAACCCCAAGTGCATTTCTGAGATAATACGTTCCCCATTTAGTATTTGTTTACTAACAGCCGCTCACACAGTTACAGATGACATGATGTACGCCGAGAAAAAACGGCAACAGAAAAAGGCACAGAAAATATACCGCAAACAACCAGAATAATTCCTAAAACATGCTACAACATACAATAAATAAGGTAATATGAAAGTATCCATAGAAAACTATATTTCAAAAAACGAAAAATAAAAATGTAATAATGTGTTACTGTGTTTGTATAACTATGCTATTTTCTGCATGTTTTAGATTTTTAAAAAACCCACTGATGATGGTGATATTTATCTAGGTTGGGAAAATAAATAAACAAATAACAAGGTGTTTTGCATCAAGGCGGACTCAATTCCTTACATTGTTGTTTTTCTATGCAAACACGGACTAAATGGAAGAGTTCCAATATAAAGATATTGTCTCTTGAACCTCGTGACATCTATCTCAAGAAATTCTTGCTGCTTCTGTCTTCTCCCTAATTGCAAGAACTTCGTTTTGTCTTGATCCACCTTTAGCCCAAACTTCTGTGCGTAGTTGCTTATTTTCTGCTACGTTTCTTTCAACTCATGATTTGATTCACTTAGCAGCACAATGTCATCTACATATCCTAGACAATTAGAAATACCATCCATCTGTACTCAGCCCGTTTCTGTTGCCTACATGTCCTTAATAATTTCTATAAGATGACATCGAACAGAACACATGAGAGAGCGTCCTGGTGTGATCCCTCGGAAACCCACTACTGCCCTTGATCTGTCCATACAAGTTTGCACAATTCCCGCTAACTTGTAAGGGACTCTCAAGTCACCCAGTGCATTACATAAGCTATTCCTGTGCATGCTGTCGTATGCGAGTCGAAAATCGACGAGCAGATTACAGACATCTTTATCAGATTCCCAGTGGTTTTCAGACAATTGTCTAAGGGTGAAAATGTGATCTGTTGTCGATCGGTTTGGTTGGAAGCCAGCTTGGCATTCCAGTATGTTGTTCGCTATGAATGGTTGCAATATTCTGAGGATAATGACAGGCAGTATCTTATAGGTTATATTGAGCAAGTTGATACCTCTGTAGTTACCACACAGCATTTGCTTTCCTTCTTACAGATCGGCATATTATCGTCAGTTTCCATTCCTCTGGCAATGTCTCATTCTTCTACATCAACTGGATTAATTGATATGTCTCTAAGTACAAGCTCTCACCTTCCTCTTTGATTAATTCTCCTGTTATTCTGTCCTCCCCTAGGACCTTGTTGTTTCTGAGTCTTTTTATTGTTGTCTTCACACCTTCTTCAGTCACATTCCATCCTTCTTCATCCTTCCTTTCGTCTGTGGTGTCTGCAGGTATCATCTCATCTGGCTCTGAGCGATTCAAGTGATCTGGGAAGTATTCTCTCCATCCTTCTACAATTCTTTCACTGTCATTCATCAAGTTACCGTTCTTATCTGTAATGGAAAATGTTGGGTTCTGGAATCCGCATTTCAGATTTTTGATGTACTGGAAAAATTGAATTCTTGCTGTGGCTCTCTGCCTCAGCTTATTCTAATAACCTTGTTAGATATATTTGGTTGGCGCGTCCGTTCATAGCGTTTTTCCATAATTTTAATAAACACAATAGATATAGGTAACAGAAACTTTCATCATCAGCAGTATATTCTCTTTCACTATTTACATCAGTCTTCCAACGCTGGTGTAACTTCTCGATTCCGCGACTGTAGAAATTGCGAGGCTTTGGGACGAAGAACTCGTCGAGCCATGTTCGGAGCGCATTTTCATGCGGAAAGGAAGTTCCTTGAAGGTTGTTGGGTAGAGAGCGGTATAGGTGTAAATCTCAGGACGTAAGATCAGGTGAATAAAGTGGCTGCCGAAAGATTTCCCAATCCAACCCTACTATAGTGTTTTTTGACAATCTAGCAGAAGGCGCGCGGGCTTCATCATGGAAAAGCATCACTTCACGCAGTCTTCCTGGTCGTTGGCTTGGGTTGCGTCCGCATGAGGTCTCAGTTGCTGGCAATAAATGTCAGCAATGATGCTTACGCCTCGGGGAAGCAAACCGCAGTATACCACACTGTCGCTATTCCATCAGATGCATAACATTATCCATCGTGGATGCGGGCAGATCTTTGTACGGGGAGTTGCTGCTTTATTTGAGCTCCACCATTGCTTTATTTTCCTTATGTAGACACCAGTCTGATTTGATCCATTATAAATGGTTCTGGAAGCCTGAGACTGTGAAAACAATAGGTTTGTTTATAAAAAAACTCATTTGCTACCAGTCACGTTTTTGTTTATTATATTTTTTGCACGACGCGTTTCGGGAAATGATTCTCATTTTCAAGTGCGTTTTTTGTGTTTGTTATGTCGATCTTATGTGATGTTGTCGATGTGTGAGTTTCTGCTTCATTTTGTTGATTTTACTGCAATATATAAGAAAACACGCGATTTTTAGTTGGTTGTCGATCTTTTTGTGAAGTTACTGGCGAAATTTAGAAGAATTTGTAATTACAGTTTCGTTATGGTCCATTTGTGCAGAGTCTCACACACACTAAACTTCACGCACAACTTGTTGTACACTTCTAAACTTCGAAAACATTTTTCATACGTAAAACAGTGACACAGATGTTCTTACAAGTAGTCAACAGATATGACATTATAGGTCTTCCACAAGCCACAGACCGAAGGGAGAACTGTTTTTGTACAGAGGCTATTTACCTTAACAATTTGGATTATAATTTACCTATGTCTATTTTACAATTGTGCTTATTTCTAAGTGTTACTATTCTATTTTACCAAATGGATGTCCTGTATTATTTACATGTGTTGCTATGGCTGATGTAGTGTGTCTGTTGTGTGTGTACAGAGCAACACATTTGTACATAATGCAGGACACCCATTTGGAAAAATAGAGCAAAATGTCAAAGTACTCCACCGACTAAATAAAGGACATAAAATGGATTTGCTAGAGGAACTGGAGATATATTCACATTGCAGAAAATATAAAGACAAAATATTAAATGAAAAACTTGAAAGTGATCAGTGAATTTCTCCAGATGTTTCGATAGTATACTTACATAAAAGTAGTAACACATAGAAATAAGCACAATTGTAAAATAGACATAAGTAAATTATGATCCAAATTGTTAAGGTAAATAACCTCTGTTCAAAAACATCATACTCTGTGGAAGACCTGTAATGTCATTTCTGTTGACTACTTGAAAGAACATCTGTGTCACTGTTTTGTTTATAAAAATTTTTTCGATGTTTAAAAGTGTACAAGTTGTATGTGATGTTTAGTGTCTGTGAGACTCCGCACAAATGGACCATAAGGAAACTGTAAGTACAAAATCTTCTAAATTTCGCCACTAACTTCACAAAAACATCGACAACCAACTAAAAATCGCGTGTTTTCTTATATATTGCAGTAAAGTCAACAAAATGTAGCAGAATCTCACACATCGACAACATCACATAGGAATGACATAACAAACACAAAAAACGCACTTGAAAATGGGAATCATTTCCTGAAAAGCGTCGTGCAAAAAATAAAATAAAGAAAATCGTGACTAGTAGCAGATGAGTTATTTATAAACAAACCTATTATAAAGACACCATTTTTCGTCACCAGTAACGATACAAGGTATTATTGGTCGGTGATGTTCATGAGCCAACTGATGACAGCAGACAGAGATGCACATATGGCCCATCCATTTATTTTTGTGATTTTGGCTTAGATCAAGCGGTACCCATACACCTGATTTTTGACCCTTCCAAGGCGCATGCAAAACTCGCAAGATTGTGGAATAATCACAGTTCATCACATCTGCCAGTTCTCGAGTGAAGTGACGTGGTTCATTGTGGATGAAGGTGTTTAAACGATCTCCATCAAACTCCTAAGGTCTCCCTGAAGGTGGAGAGTCACTATAATGTCAAAACGATCCTCCTTAAAATGAGGAAACCATTTTTTTTCTTTTGCCATGCTCTGTACAGTGTCATACCCCATACGGTTCAGATGCTTCTGTCTGCCTCCGCTGGTCTCACCCCTCTGTTGAACTCACACTGAAGAAAGTGTCGCGGAAGTTCCGATTTCTCCGATTAACTCTCCGTTGCCTGACGTCCACAGCTCCACTCAGTATCTCTAAATGACAAAATGATAATATGTAAATTCTAATACCAAGAGCGAACTACAAATAAAAAATTACAATCGATAAATACACCTTTAGCGACCGGAATACCAACATGTAGAACAAGGAAGCAATGGACTTACGCACCAAATTCATATTATTGAAAATATGTTAGTATTGCAAAGACAGTGCAATTCTGGACCCTACTTACATTCCAGTAAATCTTTAAGAATGATTTTCTTAACAAAAGGGATAAACAATTAGAGAAATTTGTGATTTTTTAAAAATTGTTTTGTGGAGAGCATAAAGAAGCCTACAACCCTCCGTCAGTAGCATACGTTATTCAAAACGCGTTGCTACATCTACATCTACATTCATACTCCGCAAGCCACCCAACGGAGTGTGGCAGAGGGCACTTTACGTGCCACTGTCATTACCTCCGTTTCCTGTTCCAGTCGCGTGTGGTTCGCGGTAAGAATGACTGCCGGAAAGCCTCCGTGCGCGCTCGAATCTCTCTAATTTTACATTCGTAATATCCTCGGGAGGTATAAGTAGGGGGAAGCAATATATTCGATACCTCATCCAGAAACGCACCCTCTCGAAACCCGGACACCGCGATGCAGAGCGCCTCTCTTGCAGAGTCTGCCACTTGAGTTTGCTAAACATCTCCGTAACGCTATCACGCTTACCAAATAACCCTATGACGAAACGCGCCGCTCTTCTTTGGATCTTCTCTATCTCCTCCGTCAACCCGACCTGGTACGGATCCCACACTGATGGGCAATACTCAAGTATAGGTCGAACGAGTGTTTTGTAAGCCATCTCCTTTGTTCAAATGATTCAAATGGCTCTGAGCACTATGGGACTTAACAGCTATGGTCATTAGTCCCCTAGAACTTAGAATTACTTAAACCTAACTAACCTAAGGACATCACACAACACTCAGTCATCACGAGGCAGAGAAAATCCCTGCCCCGCCGGGAATCGAACCCGGAAACCCGGGCGCGGGAAGCGAGAACGCTACCGCACGACCACGAGCTGCGGACCACCTCCTTTGTTGATGGACTGCATTTTCTAAGGACTCTCCCAACGAATCTCAACCTGGCACCCGCCTTACCAACAATTAATTTTACATGACCATTCCACTTTAAATCGTTCCTTACGCATACTCACAGATAGTTTACAGAAGTAACTGCTACCAGTGTTTGTTCCGCTATCATATAATCATACAATAAAGGATCCTGCTTTCTATGTATTCGCAATACATTACATTTGTCTATGTTAAGGGTCAGTTGCCACTCCCTACACCCAGTGTCTATCCGCTGCAGATCTTCCTGCATTTCGCTGCAATTTTCTAATGCTGCAACGTCTCTGTATACTACAGCATCATAGGCGAAAAGCCGCATGGAACTTCCGACACTATCTACTAGGTCATTTATCTATATTGTGAAAAGCAATGGTCCCATAACACTCCCCTGTGGTACGCCAGAGGTTACTTTAACGTCTCTATACGTCTCTCCATTGAGAACAACATGCTGTGTTCTGTTTGCTAAAAACTCTTCAATTCAGCCACACAGCTGGTCGGATATTCCGTAGGCTCTTACTTTGTTTATAAAGCGACAGTGCGGAACTGTATCGAAACGCCTTCCGGGAGTCAAGGAAAATGACATCTACCTGGGGGCCTGTATCTAACATTTTCTGGGTCTCATGAACAAATAACGCGAGTTGGGTCTCACACGAACACTGTTCACCTGATCTGGTGCCCTCAGATTTTCACCTTCTCCGCTCTCTGTCGAACAACCTTCAAGGAACTTCCTTTCCGTATGATAATGTGCTCCGAACAAGGCTTAATGAGTTCTTCGCCTCAAAACGACGTGATTTCTGCAGTCGTGGTACTGAAAAGTTACCCCTGTGTTGTCAGACTATTGTAAATAGTGAAGGAGAATATTTTATTGATAACTAAAGTCTCTGTTATGTGTATCTGTTATGTTTGTGAAACTTGTGAAAAAACGCTACGAACGTATGCTTCAACCCAACAGATAGAGACGTTGAACACCTTCTTGCGAGAGATATGGCAGCTAAGTTTAAATGTTCAAAAACTGAAAATGAATAACACCAACAAGGAAACCCACCGCTTCTATATGAGACAATGCCACATTTGAGTAAACTGACAACAAGAGAAATTTTTCGCTGTGTAGAATATGTGCTTACCACTCTCTCTAAGCAATAAACAATATTTGTGTACGCCTTTGATATCACTCTGTGCACTTTTTCTCTATTTTATGTGTAGCTTCAGATAACACTATCATGTGCAGCCGGGTGGCTTCCACAAGTAGAAAAGCGAAGTGATTTGCAAGTCTGAAAACTACGACGAGGCCTCGTGGCCTCTGTGGAGATACTGGCGGGTCAGAGGACGCAATAAAAGCACTCGTGCGTGTCTACTGACACACACGCGAGTACTAATCTGTTTTGCCAGCTCGCACTAGAGGTCTCCAGCGCAGAAATCGAAAGATTATGTGAGCAGTCTGGAACTATTTCAGGACAATATCTTACAATGAAACGTCCTGGCAGAGTAGAATTTAGTGCTGTACTAAGCAAGGACAGGGCTGCAACTTCTCTGTACACTGCTGTTGCTAGGTTTAAAACTCTGAGCTAGAAGGAAATGAAAGATGGACTTTCCTGCGCGCTGTTCGGGAGTGAAATGAGAGAGAGATAGTATGATTGTGGTTCGATGGACCCTTTGCCAAGCACTTAAATGTGAATTGCAGAGTAATCATATAGATGTAGATGTAGATGAAGTAGAGTATATGCTACATATGGACTTAGGAGGTGAAAGCCAAATTCCCCAACGAGAAGCCTTTGAGATCGCTGAGAAATGTATGGGGTCACCGTGAGAAGAGCAGTCGAGATGACAGGCATCTTTTCGCATGGCTGTAATCGATCGTGCAGCCACGTCTCAATCTCTGAGTCAACAGATGGGGACGTTTGCAAGACAACAACTATCTGCACGAACAATTCGACGAGACCATGGCTGCGATTAACCTTAAAGCAGCATCACAGACAGGAGCGCCTGCGTTGGTTACTCAACGACGAACCTGGTTGCACGAATGGCAAAACGCCATTTTTTCGAATGAATCCAGGTTCTGTTTACAGCATCATGATGGTCGCATCCGTGTTTGGTGTCATCGCGGTGCACGCACATTGGAAGCGTGAATTCGTCATCGCCATACTGGCGTATCACCCGGTGCGATGGTATGGGGTGGCATTGGTTACACGTCTCGGTCTCCTCTTGTTCGCACTGACGGCACTTTGAACAGTGGACGTTACATTTCAGATGTGTTATGACCCGGAGCTCCACCCTTCATCCGATCCCTGCGAAACCCTACATTTCAGCAGGATGATGCCCGACCGCATATTGCAGGTCCTGTACGGGCCTTTCTGGATACAGAAAATGTTCGACTGCTGCCCTGGCCAGCACGTTCTCTAGATCTCTCACCAACTGAAAACGTCTGGTCAATGGTGGCCGAGCATTTGCCTCGGCACAATATGCCAGTGACTACTCTTCATGAATTGTGGTATCGTGTTGAAGCTGCATGGGCAGCTGTACCTGTACACGCCATCCAAGCTCTGTTTGACTCAATGGCCAGGAGTATCAAGGCCGTTATTACGGCCAGAGGTGGTTGTTTTGGGTGCTGATTTCTCAGGATCTATGCACCCAAATTGTAAGGGGTCACCGTGAGAAGAGCGGAGATTTTCCACGTAGGTGGTAGTTGGGACACGGTGACAGGTAGCCGCAAGTGAGCCGCCGTCCTCATCAGCGCGAGTGCTCACAACCCGCAGCTGCCGCGGCGCGCTTCCTTTGTCCGCGGCAGGCGCGCCTCTGCACCCCAGCCGCCCCCTGCCGGCGCCCCGGGGTCGCTCACCCCGTTTATAAATACCGGCGAGCCAAGCTAAGCAGGCATAAACCGTGCGGCCATTACGGCGACGCTGTAACGACAGCCGCCAGACGTACCCACCAGACGTGTCGAACGGTCTACCACCGCAGCCCTTAATAGGAAAAAAGCGCAAGCACCTCATTTACTGCCCGGTGTTCGGCATCAGCGGCGCGTCCGTAATAGAGTGCTGCGACAGGCTCGCAGAAACGCAGTTAATTAAACGGCGTCTGGAGGTTACCCAAAGGATTCGCGAATTATATGCAAAGGCGTACCTTCGCTGCAGTTTAAAAGCTAAAGCCTGACTTTTCCAAGTCTTACGGGAAGGCCTTTTCGAAGTAGTCTCTTACCTGATGATTTTTGTTTTCTTTTTTTATTCTAGGGGAAATTTTTCAAACAGTCTACCGCGAGCCAAACGAAGTTCGTACCCAGTTCCCTGTGACGGTACGCGCCAGGAGAGAGATACTTCTAGCCTGCTCGCAGGTTATCTCCACCGTCAACAACCGTTACTGAATGATAGACTTCCCTAAGCTGGAATTATCCAGGATTGTGAATACTGCTAAGTACGTAAGCTCTTAAGAGAACGTATTAGTCACGCCCTTAAAACGGCACCTCGATCGCTTAGGTGCTTAGGCAGTGTAGAATTGCTATCAGTAACAGTGTAAATAGGCTGTTTAGGTTTACTTATTGGTAACGGCACATAGCGCTCTGTATGAAAAATCACTGGCTGTGCTGTGCGCAGTCTGTGGCTAGTTTGTATTGTTGTCTGCCATTGTAGTGTCGGGCAGCGGCAGCTGGATGCTAACAGCGCGTAGCGTTGCGCAGTTGGAGGTGAGCCACCAGCGGTATATACACTCCTGGAAATGGAAAAAAGAACACATTGACACCGGTGTGTCAGATCCACCATACTTGCTCCGGACACTGCGAGAGGGCTGTACAAGCAATGATCACACGCACGGCACAGCGGACACACCAGGAACCGCGGTGTTGGCCGTCGAATGGCGCTAGCTGCGCAGCATTTGTGCACCGCCGCCGTCAGTGTCAGCCAGTTTGCCGTGGCATACGGAGCTCCATCGCAGTCTTTAACACTGGTAGCATGCGGCGACAGCGTGGACGTGAACCGTATGTGCAGTTGACGGACTTTGAGCGAGGGCGTATAGTGGGCATGCCGGAGGCCGGGTGGACGTACCGCCGAATTGCTCAACACGTGGGGCGTGAGGTCTCCACAGTACATCGATGTTGTCGCCAGTGTTCGGCGGAAGGTGCACGTGCCCGTCGACCTGGGACTGGACCGCAGCGACGCACGGATGCACGTCAAGACCGTAGGATCCTACGCAGTGCCGTAGGGGACCGCACCGCCACTTCCCAGCAAATTAGGGACACTGTTGCTCCTGGGGTATCGGCGAGGACCATTCGCAGCCGTCTCCATGAAGCTGGGCTACGGTCCCGCACACCGTTAGGCCGTCTTCCGCTCACGACCCAACATCGTGCAGCCCGCCTCCAGTGGTGTCGCGACAGGCGTGAATGGAGGGACGAATGGAGACGTGTCGTCTTCAGCGATGAGAGTCGCTTCTGCCTTGGTGCCAATGATGGTCGTATGCGTGTTTGGCGCCGTGCAGGTGAGCGCCACAATCAGGACTGCATACGACCGTGGCACACAGGGCCAACACCCGGCATCATGGTGTGGGGAGCGATCTCCTGCACTGGCCGTACACCTCTGGTAATAGTCGAGGGGACACTGAATAGTGCACGGTACATCCAAACCGTCATCGAACCCATCGTTCTACCATTCCTAGACCGGCAAGGGAACATGCTGTTCCAACAGGACAATGCACGTCCGCATGTATCCCGTGCCACCCAACGTGCTCTAGAAGGTGTAAGTCAACTACCCTGGCCAGCAAGTTCTCCGGATCTGTCCCCCATTGAGCATGTTTGGGACTGGATAAAGCGTCGTCTCACGCGGTCTGTACGTCGAGCAAGAACGCTGGTCCAACTGAGGCGCCAGGTGGAAATGGCATGGCAAGCCGTTCCACAGGACTACATCCAGCATCTCTACGATCGTCTCCATGGGAGAATAGCAGCCCGCATTGCTGCGAAAGGTGGATAGATACTGTGCTATTGCCGACATTGAGCATGCTCTGTTGCCTGTGTCTATGTGCCTGTGGTTCTATCAGTGTCATCATGTGATGTATCTGACCCCAGGAATGTGTCAATAAAGTTTCCCCTTCCTGGGACAATGAATTCACGGTGTTCTTATTTCAATTTCCAGGAGTGTATATATTATGACTATAAAGGTAAATACATTGTTTGTTCTCTATTAAAATCTTTCATTTGCTAACTGTGCCTATCAGTAGTTGTGCCTTCAGTAGGTTGAATCTTTTATTTAGCTGGCAGTAGTGGTGCTCGCTGTATTGCAGTAGTTCGAGTAACCAAGATTTTTGTGAGGTAAGTGATTTGTGAAACGTATAGGTTAATGTTAGTCAGGGCCATTCTTTCGTAGGGATTTTTGAAAGTCAGATTGCGTTGCGCTAAAAATATTGTGTGTCAGTTTAAGCACAGTCATGTACAATTTTTCTAAGAGGACGTTTCAACAGGACCTAGTATCCAGAATGAGATTTTCACTCTGCAGCGGAGTGTGCGCTGATATGAAACTTCCTGGCAGATTAAAACTGTGTGCCAGACCGAGACTCGAACTCGGGACATTAGCCTTTCGCGGGCAAGTGCTCTACCAACCGACCTACCCAAGCACGACTCAAGCCCCGTCCTCATAGCTTTACTTCTGCCAGTACCTCGTAGCAAAAATAAACCCATAATGTACGGCTACAGCATTATTAGGATCCTGCTTGAAACAGTCTCGTCGTAAAGTCTGGGCGTAAAGTCGCAAAGCGATATGAGGTGGAACGAGCCTGTGAGGACTGTGGTAGGGAAGGCGAATGGTCGGGTTATTGGAAGATTTTTAGGAAAGTGTGGTTCATTTGTTAAGGGGAACCGCATATAGGACGCTAGTGCTACCTATCCTTGCGTAGTGCTCGAGTGTTTCGGATCTAAGAGAAGGCATCAAAGAAATTCAAAGGCGGGCTGCTAGATTTGTTACCTGGAGGTTCGAAGAACACGCAAGTGTTACGGAGGTGCATCGGGAACTCAAATGGGAATCCCTGGAGAAAAGACAACGACCTCTTCGAGGAACACTATTCAGAAAATTCAGAGAACAGGTATTTGAAGCTGACTGCAGAACTATTCTGCTGCTACCAACATACATTTCGAGAAAGGTTTGTGAAGATAAAATACGAGAAATTAGGTCTCATATTTTCCCCCGCTCCATTTATGATGGAAAAGAAAGAAAATAACTTCTAGTGGTACAGGGTGCCCTTCGCCAAGTAGCATACGGTGGATTTCGGAGTATGTATGTAGATGCTGTTGTACAAGCCGGCATGTGAACCTCCACCACTGACATTCTCACAGCAGGCAGTGAAGTGGAGTCTATGTGCCACTCAGTTTTATGGTGTCAGTGCGGTAATGTGTCGACCTGGTGATGTGACACAATGTTAGAAAGAAGTTATAGTGTTTGATCGTACCCATCCATGCCATACACACACACACACACACACACACACACACACACACACACACACACCACTCAAGAAAACATACACTAAATTTTAGTTTTTGTTTGGAAAAACTGCTGACATTTTCCCAGAAATAAAGAAAATACTCGTACTTCCAGTTCTCTCGTTCCGACCAAGGGTTTTGTCAGACGTCCCTTGGCTATCAGACGAATGCCACAACTGGAACTCCCTCTAACTACTCGGAGCCTGGTGGGACATTTGGCTGAGAAGAATCGCTACTCTTTAGTGGCCTAGTCTTCAAACAGCCCGTTCTGTTCTTTGGAGCAGAGAATGAAACGCTCACAGGAAAAGAACGACATGTTCACACATGACTCTCGATTGAAGAATTCTTGTGCATATTCTACGTTCGAATATAATAAAACTCCTTGACACAGGGATGCTTCTGTCAACAAATCTGCTCTGGTTTAGAAAGCTTCGCACGTCCTTAGTTCAGCTTGCTCTTTTCTCGCCCGATATCCTGAGAGCCAAGAATGATTGGCAATAGGCAGGTTTCATATTCCAAGATTTCCTTAAAGCGTTTCAGATAGATAAATACGGCAGACTATTAACGAGAGGCTGAGCGTACGGAATAGCTTCTGAGATATGTGAGGAGCTCGAAGACTTTTAAGTAATAGTACGCACTACGTTGTCCTGGACAGCTACTCTTCACTAGAGATAACACTATCGTCAGAAGGGTCTGATTACGCTGTGGTTTGGTCCCTTTCTCTCCAAACCAACCAGCCAACTAGCTATCCTAAGGAGTGCCCCAGGCCCCCAGGGAAATGTCATAAGGCCTCTCTTGTTCTCTATGACGGTCGATTTCCAACGCGACGGGAAATGCTACTGATAATTAGTGCATATCTGCCTCGACCATTGCAAAGGGAATTGCATGCAATGGATATTTGTTCGTCGCAAAAAGACGTTGCTGACAAGCATATAGGTGCGCATCTTCAGTGATCCAAACAATACAGTAACAGGGTAGTAACTGACTCGAGGCACGGTCCGATGAGTCGCAGTTTTGCCTCTTTTCAAACGATAGCGAGGCTTTTAACTCCCATTGCGTTATATGGTTCAGCACGGAAGTGGTTCTTCCTTGTTGAACTGAGGCCATTTTAAAGCCTAGTGATCGTGTTACACGCTACTAGCGTGGCGTGTATCACAACATCAGAGGACATCATCTGACCCTCGTTACCCCTAGTCCATAGACTCCATTTTCAGTAACTTTTCTTTTCATGTGCACCCAATGAAAACGTCTGATAATGATCAAAACATCCTCCAAACGTGTAACAATTGCAACAACATATTGATTTTCTAACTAAATAAAACCAGCTATCCTGTGTTATATTGCAGATCTAAAGCTACGTGAAGAAGGGCCGGTCAAACTATCAGACTAGCATGTGGGTGATTGAAATGGCGACGAACTGTGTTCACTCTGTGAAAACTAAGATGTTTACACTTGTGTGACTGACCTATACGTGTCTGGCTGCTGATCACAAACGGAAATGCATGCATCTATTCCCAGTGTGCGGTAAACTCATAAGTTTTCGGAGTGCTTTCAGCAATCAAGCTCAAATAAGTAGCACTCCTGCGGAAATTAGTATTAACCCTGTCTCGAAGGTCAAAATATAGCTGGCAATTCTTTCTACGGGATATCTAACAAGATTTGCGACTGTATCCTAAGTTTCCTGATAGACAGTGTAAAAACCGGAACTTTTCATTATCGCTAAATGCTGGTATTAACTTCTCCGCGATGTCAGGTGTTGCTAAACTAGGAAACTGTCTAATAGGTTTCCTGTCCAATACGGGACCCCGCTTGGTTCGTTGACTGATTTGGGGGAGGGGCCCCTACATCGATGTCATCGTTCCCACCGGATTAAGGAAGGATGGGGAAGGAAGACGGCCGCACCCTTTCAAAGGAACCATCGCGGCGTTTGCCTGAAGCGGATAAGGAAAACCACGGAAACATAAATCAGGATGGGTGGACGCGGGTTTGAACCGACGTCCTCCCGAATGCGAGTTCATTGAAGTTAACCATCGCGTTACCTCGCTCGGTACGTGACCCAGGCATCTACTTTTACAGCGTGCAAGGAGCCATAATTAACCACAGATATTTACTTAATCACAATTAACACGATTAAAGCTACTATTACAAATAAACGACAGACGAGGAAGTTATATCATTACTTAAATGAGGGTCCTATTCAGGCTCAATTTAATATGCTTATATTGAAATCTGCAGTTACATAAATAAAGATCACTGTCTGACATATGTAACTGCACTGAAATAGGCAACAAAGGGTAGTTTCCACTGCCGTAGGAAAAAATATGTAGTTCCATTTAAATGAAGAAACAAAAAAAATCGTGTCGTAATTCAACTGCTGTAAACTTCGTAACACTTCAATTTATGGAGGTTTTCAGAAATTACTATAAACAGTCGCCTTTTGTGATAGTTCAGTTTTTATTATACCATAACCAGTTCTAATTCGCCTAGTGACTTACTATCAGTTGACACACACTTTTAAAAATTGCTTGTAGATTTTTGGAGTTGTAGTGTAGTTGTGTAAGACAGAAAGAACGAAACAAGTAAACACTGAATGTGGTGAGGTATCAGGAATTATAGATTTTTTTCTAAGTCAGTTGATTGGTTTAGATAGAGTGGGATACTTTATGGTCGAGTGTGAAAATCTCTAACTGTTCCAGAAGCTCCATCTTTATTCTCTTGTCTATAGTGTTTAGGATTTGGAGGCTGATTTTTATGCTTATAATTGCACTTAATGTTTAATGTTAACATTATTTCTCTTTTTCTTGAAAGATTTCCTTGCCATTTCCAGTCTGCATTTTATATCATCTATATTTCTGATATACACTGAAGGGCCAAAGAAACTGGTACACCTGCCTAATATCGTCAAGGGCTTCCGCGAGCACGCAGAACTGCCGCAACACGACTTGGCATGGACTCGACTAATGAAGTAGTGCTGGAGGGAATTGTCACCATGGATCTTGAGAGGCTGTCCATAAATCCGTAAGAGTACGAGAAGGGTGGAGATTTTTTTCTGAACAGCACGTCGCAAGGCTGTTCAGATGTGCTCAATATTGTTCATGTCTGGGGAGTTAAGCTCAGAAGGTTAAAGTCAGAAGAGCGTTCCTGGAGCCACTCTGCAGCTATTCTGGGCGTGCGGGGTGTCGCATTATTGTGCTGGAATTGCCCAAATCCATCTTAATGCACCATGGACATGAATGGATACATATACTTATATGGATATGGTGTCTGTTCTTTCCCTCTTCTTCGCCATGACTTGGCAGAAGGCAAAGTTTGGTTCGCTTATGTTGTGCGCAACTAGTTGTTCAGCTCTGTGCTCAGATTTTTCGCTCCGCAAACTGTTTGAACAGATGCACGCCTTGTTACTTGGCTCTTTGCTTTTGTGAATACTGTACTGCCCTGCCTGCTCTGTGTGATTTTTGTCTTTATCTGCTGGCCAGCGTTCTATCTCAAGAAATTTCCCATGGTTAATGTTGTTACGGCTATGTAATGTGCCCAGTTGTCACGCATAGATATATCAGTGGCCTATGTCTTTTATCTAGTCTTTCATTTACAAAAAAAAATTTTTGTTTTAAAATTCTTGTGCAAGTCATCCAGTTGTTCTAACTTTTAATTATTGTTTTCACGACGTTTTAGAAGCAGGTAGACTCACTGGTATTACTATTATCGAGCCCTTTTAAGCATATTGTGATCTGCGGCTAATGGTAAGACCCTAGCGAGTTGTTCATTATATTTCTTCCTGGTAGAAATTACAACAATCCTTCTCCAGTTGTCTGTTAGAAAAGCTAATTTCCTAAGGCGTATCATCTTATTGGAAACGCTCTGTAAGGGCAGTCATGGCTAAACCATAGCTTTGCTTGTAGTATAATCCAGCCAGAAACTTATCTTTCTTGTTTGTTAACAGCACTTACTAAGCTGCTGGCAGAGTGATCCGTGTGTCGACGGTTTCTCGCCGCGTGGGCCTGGCTTAGTTGCGGCCGTGTGCACGGCTCTCGAGCATTTCCTAGTGCGGCTTGTTATTTGTTTGCAGTCGCGCGTCCTGGCTGTCGGTGCTCACGTTGCGTATATCCTGTTCTCTGACTTGCACTGTAAACGAAATTTTGCTGTTGGCCAAGAGGCCTTTGATTAACTGCCTTTGCACAGGAAAATTTCTCTTTAATGTTTATACATATAATATTCTTGTTCTAGGTTCATTGTGTATTCTTTTGTGTTAACCATTGGGTTATGCCTTTGGGTTACGCCTACGTTACGTTCGTTAATACACTACTAGCCATTAAAATTGCTACACCACGAAGATGACGTGCTACAGACGCGAAATTTAACCGACAGGAAGAAGATGCTGTAATATGCAAATGATCAGCTTGTCAGACCATTCACACAACGTTGGCGCCGGTGGCGACACATATAATGTGCTGACATGAGGAAAGTTTCCAACCCATTTCTCATATACAAACAGCAGTTGACCGGCGTTGCCTGGTGAAACGTTGTTCTGATGCTTCGTGTAAGGAGGAGAAATGCGTAACATCACGTTTCCGACTTTGATAAAGGTCGCATTTTAGCTTATCGCTATAGCGATTTATCGTATCGCGACATTGCTCCTCGGGTTGGTCGAGATTCAATGACTGTTAGCAGAATATGGAAGCGGTGGATTCAAGAGGGTAGTACGGAACGCCGTGCTGGATCCTCACGGCCCCGTATCACCAGCAATCGAGATGACAGGCATCTTATCCGCATGGCTGTAACGGATCGTGCAGCCACGTCTCAATCTCTGAGTCAACAGATGGGGACGTTTCCAAGACAACAACTATCTGCACGAACAATTCGACGAGACCACGGCTGCGATTACCCTTGAAGCAGCATCACAGACAGGAGCGCCTGCGTTGGTTACTCAGCGACGAACCTGGTTGCACGAATGGCAAAACGCCATTTTTTCGAATGAATCCAGGTTCTCTTTACAGCATCATGATGGTCGCATCCGTGTTTGGCGTCATCGCGGTGCACGCACATTGGAAGCGTGTATTCGTCATCGCCATACTGGCGTATCACCCGGTGCGATGGTATGGGGTGGCATTGGTTACACGTCTCGGTCTCCTCTTGTTCGCACTGACGGCACTTTGAACAGTGGACGTTACATTTCAGATGTGTTATGACCCGGAGCTCTACCCATCATCCGATCCCTGCGAAACCCTACATTTCAGCAGGATAATGCCCGACCGCATATTGCAGGTCCTGTACGGGCCTTTCTGGATACTGAAAATGTTCGACTGCTGCCCTGGCCAGCACATTCTCCAGATCTCTCACCAATTGAAAACGTCTGGTCAATGGTGGCCGAGCAACTGGCTCGTCACAATACGTCAGTCACTACTTTTGATGAACTGTGGTATCGTGTTGAAGCTACATGGGCAGCTGTACCTGCAGACGCCATCCAAGCTCTGTTTGACTCAATGGCCAGGAGCATCAAGGCCGTTATTACGGCCAGAGGTGGTTGTTTTGGGTGCTGATTTCTCAGGATCTATACACCCAAATTGCGTGAAAATCTAATCACATGTCAGATGTGGTATAATATATTTGTCCAATGCATACCTGTTTATCATCTGCATTTCTTCTTGGTGTAGCAATTTTAATGGCCAGTAGTGTATTTATCCTTAGGCCGACCGCCTAATCTCTTGAACTTAAATTTGCTTGAAGAAATTTATCTAAAACTGTTGTAATTATTTTAATTGGTTGGTTTATTTAAAATTCTTTAATTTAAAAATTTTAAAAGGCCAATATTGTTAAGGTCGTATTTCTTGAATTGTTTTAGGTTATTATTGTAAATAAAGGACTTTCGTACTCGCTATTTTGAACGACCATGGCGGCAAATTAACTTCAATTCTTCTACCTGTTTTTTTTTTCAAAGGGGATCTGTTATCAAAGAAAAGTATAAATGATTTTAGTTAAAGGGGCCTATCCTTCCAAGTCATTTCGCTGATCCTGATAATTTCCGATATCAATGTAAACTGCCTAAAATTTGCAACCCTTTTATTCCGTGAAACGTTCAAGATTCTGAAACAATGTTCCGGTATGTGATACTACACAAAGAGGAATATAATTTTGTTGTATATTTAACCTTCACAAACGAAGGGATCCAACACCAGTCTCTTTGGCGGCGCTGTATTAGCCGAGCAGTCTTGGGCGCTGCAGTCATGGACTGTCGGTCCCGGCGAAGGTTCGAGTCTTCCTTCGGGCATGGGTGTGTGTGTGTTTGTGCTTAGGATAATGTAGGATAAGTAGTGTGTAAGCTTAGGGACTGATGATCTTAGCAGTTAAGTCCCATAAGACTCCACATACATCTGAACATTTTTGAACCAGTCTCTTTATCGACAGAAAATATCTGAATTTTAGTCTCTTTTGGATTTCAAACGCTGTTCCCACCTTAGACGAAAATCTTTATTGCAGGTGCTATTTTTGTAATATTACATAACTTATTTCTGATTTATTCACCATCTGCAAACGTAGTAGCAGTCTCCCCTTTCTAAAATATCCGTTTTTGGCCCAATGATAAATAAATTCATGCTTCAAAGGACACAGTCTCATTATTAAGGGATAAGGGTAGTAGTATACACCAAATATCCCTTGGTGGTTTCAAACTTACATATTAACGCAAGATGAACTTAAAAAACAGACAGCTAAATACTTCTGTAGATATAGAACCGTGAAGTGAGAAAGCCTTAACATAAACTTCTGTGCGTCATTGTCTCCCCCACTTCCTTTACGGTTCCCACTTTTCCTGCGTGAGGTGGCCTTAGTGCTCAGTTCCGGCTGCGCTGCTATCTGTCCAGTGATCTTGCGTCACACTCACGCAAGCAGGCAGGTAGCACTCGCATGAGACACTCAGGTCTCCGGGATAACGCGTGCTCTTGCATTCCATTACAACTCGTCCATAACAACGACGCAATATTTCATGTTTCCGTACATACATTTTACCTCTGACTTGAGGCTCTACGTCATGCGTTGTTCTAGTCTACAGACAACTTTCGGAAAACCTTAAAGTCATGAATATGTAAACTGTATCAAGTTATTTTGAAATAGGAAGGCACATTAGATTAAATTGAACCACAATTTCAGCAGGTTGGATAATGAAGATTCGGTACAAATTTTCATTCGCGTCGCTCCATTACACAGCTGATCGTTGTTCATATTCGCAAACGGCATGCCCGAAGGAACTTTGCATCCCATTTCTGAACAACACAGGCACTGCAATATCGCATTTATCTGCCGAGACAGGGCAAGCGACTTTCTATTAAAATGTGTCCCCTGTACGGGAATATATATAATGATTAGACGAGTGCAGGTTGAAGACACACGGTTGACGACGTATGGGAATTTGGGTGCGGCTGTGAGTCATGCTCGGTTAGTGGTAAGACGACCGCTCGCGAAAAGCGGGGAACGTGGGTTCGAGTCCCAATCCGGAACAAATTATGACTGTCATCATTCCACTGCGCACGTGGCGGTTTTCGATATTTGCAAATGCGAAATCAGTTCATATACAATATGATGAATTAAACTGACCAATCTGAGAATGTCTCCGAGAGGACATGAGAAGGTGCAGTGAAAATTTGGCAAGTGAAAGTATTAAAAACTATACAGAATACGAAGAGACGAAAGTGAATCCAATGCTGGGTAGCATATTTCATCAGTTAGTATGGTAGATGGCACAGTAACTAGCAACAGACGGAAAACAGACATTCGAAGATTTCATTAAATGCTTGCACATCAATATTTCAAGTGCTGCCTCTATGAATATGTGACTGTCATAAGTACTTGGTCCAGTTCTCAGGTGATCCCAGGGCAGTGGGTAAGCCAGAAGAATGTATACACTCCATGTCAGGCTCTATCGAGATATCGATATTGCCGTTCGGTTTGAGTTACGAGTTGTGACTCCACAGAACGCTGCAGCAGTTGCAGCCATAGAGAAGGAAAGCCGCCGAGTGACGCTGACTGACTTTGCAGCATGTTTACTGATTAGCCATGGGTCAGCACACCACATTGTGCATTATATGCTACAGTTTCACAAAGTGTGTGCAAGATGGGTGCCACGGCAGCTGACTCCTGAAATGAGAGAACTACGTGTTGATGCTTGTGAAGAACTTCTTCGGCGCTTTGAACGAGAAGGTGATGGCTTCCTTGCATGAATCGTTACTAGGGACGAAATCTGGGTTCACTTCCACCAACCGGAAACGAAGAGAGCGAGCAAGGAATGACGCCATTCCTCATCACCAAAACCAAAAAAGTTTCGAACAGAACCATCAGCAGGGTAGATTATGCTGACTCTCTTTTGGGACGAAAAAGGCGTCATTTTGGAGCATTACATGCCTAGAGGGACCAATGTCACCAGTACATTATACACAGATCTCCTAAAAAATCATCTGTGGCCTGCAATCAAATCAAAATGACGTGGATTGCTGTCAGCAGGTGTCGTTTTGCAACATGACAATGCAAGGCCCCACACTGCCCATACAACAGTTGCAACAATCACAGTCCTGCATTTTGAGTGTCTTCCTCATCCACCATACTTACCAGACCTTGCCCAAGTGATTTACATATGTTTGGACCACTCGAAGACGCAGTGGGAGGAAAGTAGTTCCGTTCTGATGAAGAGGTGCGCCACGCATTGCATGAGTGGTTGCGCGGACTACCAAAAGAATTTTGTTCTAAAGGAATTTATGCACTTTGTAAGAGCTGGAGGACTTGCATTGAGCGTGGGAGAGATTATGTTGAAAAGTGATACAGATTTGTATCACTTCTGCACAATAAATCATATTTTAAAAAATATTTAAGGTTTTCATTTGACTTACCCTCGTACAAGCATTGGAAAAACTTCAAAAATCAGATGTAGCAGTACCGAATTGCCCAAGCCAAAATCTCAAAAATCAGCGAGTTGCCATATGTGTACTCTTCTTGCTCGTCATCAACTGGCTCGGAAGAAACACAGTCAGTTCCTATCCTGTATCCACAAAAATCAGCGAGTTGCCATATGTGTTCTCTTCTTGCTCGTCATCAACTGGCTCGGAAGAAACACAGACAATTTCTATCCTGTATCGTTATATGTGACGGGATATAATGTCCTTATGCTACTCTGTTTCTTCGGCTCTACAACTCATTATAAGTCCTGGCCTCCTTCCATTTATTCCAGTCCCTTGTTAATATTTTCCATTCCTGTAACCCGTCTTCCGAAGCTCTTCTATGACTCTTTCCTCCCATCTCGTTTCGGGTCGACCACTCCTCTCTGGCCGCCTAGCTTTCCTTGAAAAATCCTTTTTCCTATTTCTGTATCATTCATACGTACGATGTGTCCAGCCCGCCTAGATGACAAACTGATCTTTGTAGATGGCGTACAACTCACGGTTGTATCTCCTCCTCCATCTTTCCGTTTCGAAAACTGGGCCGATGAGTCTCCTGAGCACCCTTCTCTAGAGTGCATCCAGTGATTCGGCTTCCTTTGCTATCAGAGCCCGTGTTTCAGAGGCATATGCAAGCACTGGTCTGATCAGTGTTTTATAGATGGTCAGTTTTGTGGTTCTAGTCAGGAGCCTTGAATATAGAAACTGTGTTCTGGCGAAATAAGCTTTATTGGCTGCAATTAGTCTGAGCTTCATTTCATAGGAGGTATCATTTAGACTGGTTACAACGACCAAAAAGACGGCGTGGAGTTATGGTACTCTAAGATAACGCCCGCCTGCATTCTGCTAGACTGACAAAACCTACTGTGCAGGAGTTGGGTTCTACATCTACATCTACATTTACATTTATACTCCGCAAGCCACGCAACGGTGTGTGATGGAGGGCACTTTACGTGCCACTGTCATTACCTCCCTTTCCTGTTCCAGTCACGTATGGTTCGCGAGAAGAACGACTGCCGGAAAACCTCCGTGCGCGCTCGAATCTATCTAGTTTTACATTCGTGATCTCCTCGGGAGGTATAAGTAGGGGGAAGCAATATATTCGATACCTCATCCAGAAACGCACCCTCTCGAAACCCGGACACCGCGATGCAGAGCGCCTCTCTTGCAGAGTCTGCCACTTGAGTTTGCTAAACATCTCCGTAACGCTATCACGCTTACAAATAACCCTGTGAAGAAACGCGCCGCTCTTCTTTGGATCTTCTCTATCTCCTCCGCCAATCCGATCTGGTACGGATCCCACACTGATGAGCAATACTCGAGTATAGGTCGAACGAGTGTTTTGTAAGTCACCTCCTTTGTTGATAGACTACATTTTCTAAGGACTCTCCCCATGAATCTCAACCCAGCACCCGCCTTACCAACAATTAAATTTTATATGATCATTCCACGTCAAATGCCGTTCGGGATTAGGCGCTACGGTCATGGACTTTGCGGCTGACCCCGGCGGAGATTCGAGTCCTCCCTCTAGCATGGGATAATTTAGGATAATTTAGGTTAAATATGTGTAACCTTAGGGACTGATGACCTTATCAGTTAAGTCCCATCAGATTTCACACACATCTAAACATTTCCACTTCAAATCGTTCCGTACGCATACTCCCAGATATTTTACAGAAGTAACTGCTACCAGTGTTTGTTCCGCTTTCATATAATCATAGAATAAAGGATCCTTCTTTCTATGTATTCGCAATACATTACATTTGTCTATGTTAAGGGTCAGTTGCCACTCCCTGCACCAAGTGCCTATCTGCTGCAGATCTTCCTGCATTTCGCTGCAATTTTCTAATGCTGCAACGTCTCTGTATACTACAGCATCATAAGCGAAAAGCCGCATGGAACTTCCGACACTATCTACTAGGTCATTTATCTATATTGTGAAAAGCAATGGTCCCATAACACTCCCCTGTGGCACGCCAGAGGTTACTTTAACGTCTCTAGACGTCTCTCCATTGAGAACAACATGCTGTGTTCTGTTTGCTAAAAACTCTTCAATTCAGCCACACAGCTGGTCGGATATTCCGTAGGCTCTTACTTTGTTTATAAGGCGACAGTGCAGAACTGTATCGAAACGCCTTCCGGGAGTCAAGGAAAATGACATCTACCTGGGGGCCTGTATCTAACATTTTCTGGGTGTTATGAACAAATAACGCGAGTTGAGTCTCACACGATCGCTGTTCACCTGATCTGGTGCCCTCAGATTTTCACCTTTTCCGCTCTCTGTCGAACAACCTTCAAGGAACTTCATTTCCGTATGATAATGTGCTCCGAACAAGGCTTAATGAGTTCTTCGCCTCAAAACGACGTCATTTCTGCAGTCGTGGTACTGAAAAGTTACCTCTGCGTTGTCAGACTATTGTAAATAATGAAGGAGAATATTTTATTGAGAACTAAAGTCTCTGTTATGTGTATCTGTTATGTTTGTGAAACTTGTGCAAAAACGCTACGAACGTATGCTCCAACCCAACAGATAGAGACGTTGAACACCTTCTTGCGAGAGAGATGGCAGCTAAGTTTAAATGTTCAAAAACTGAAAATGAATAACACCAACAAGGAAACCCACCGCTTCTATATGAGACAATGCCATATTTGAGTAAACTGACAACAAGAGAAATTTTTCGCTGTGTAGAATATGTGCTTACCACTCTCTCTAAGCAATAAACAATATTTGTGTACGCCTTTTGATATCACTCTGTGCACTTTTTCTCTATTTTATGTGTAGCTTCAGATAACACTATCATGTGCAGCCGGGTGGCTTCCACAAGTAGAAAAGCGAAGTGATTTGCAAGTCTGAAAAGTACGACGAGGCCTCGTGGCCTCTGTGGAGATACTGGCGGGTCAGAGGACGCAATAAAAGCACTCGTGCGTGTCTACTGACACACACGCGAGTTCTAATCTGTTTTGCCAGCTCGCACTAGAGGTCTCCAGCGCAGAAATCGAAAGATTATGTCAGCAGTCTGGAACTATTTCAGGACAATATCTTACAGTGAAACGTCCTGGCAGAGTAGAATTTAGTGCTGTACTAAGCAAGGACAGGGCGGCAATGGTAGTCATAGCATCACTGCTGAATTACTTGAGGTTTAATTCCGTATACTTGAGAGAACTAACATTTACACTGCGGCAAAATATATCCATTCTTAACCATCTGATAAAGGAACGTTGTCACTGGCGGTTATTAGGTTTATAATATCCAAGATCAGTAGAAGGATGTCGCCTCACTTATAAAACATAAAGTAACCTACGGTTGCAAGTCATTAGATTCACGACACCGATGATCAGTTCAAACGATAGCCTTCAGTTGCTAGCGATCAGTTCCTCTGAAACTTGTACAAATGTCAGTGGCAACACGTATCTCTAAAGAAATACCTCACGGATGCATTTGAATAATTTTACCGTCAAAATGGTACTTGGACGTAGAGTATCAGGAATAAAACTTTTTATTTACGTCTGGTTTGGAACATATTATTGCATTGGATTGATCCGGCGAGACGTTAGTATTGCTCATAAAGTATATTCACGGCTATTTCTTTGTAAATAAAAAAAAGGCTTCTCTTGCTACACTATATTTTATTATCATATGCGTTCCGTCTTTTTTCAGTTTAAGGCATCATCTGTGTGATCTATACTGATACAGCTATGATACACTTTCGTTTTGATGTGTATTATTAGTAGTTCATAAAACAGTTCACTTCTCGCTTTCCTAATTTTAGTTGGCACCCGTGTTTCCTCTCAACTGGTCTCATGAAGGTCTAACTACCGCTCTATTTAGAGTGACCTCAATGTGACCAGATAAGAGGAAACATTGGTGCTAACTAAAAACAGGAAGAAGTGAATTGTTTTATAATTTACAAGTAATACATATCCAAACAGAAGTGTGTCGTAACTATATCGTTATAGAACACACTGATGATGCCTTACCGTGAAAAAAGGAGAAACGCGCCTGAGAAAACAAAATACAGTGCAGCAAGAGAAGGTTTTTTTTTATTATTATTTACAAAACAAGTACATCTGTGCATGTTGCGGAGGATGGCCACGCAATCAAACTCGTTATCTTCGTGGCGTTTACGTAGTCCCTTTATTTTTCCTGGCCTTGCCCCCTGTCTTCATGTGGTCGCCATGTTAATCTGAATTTGGCATTAATACTGACAGACAGAGGGTTTGGGGATGCCCTTCCCTTTCCCCCCCCCCCCCCCCCCCCTCTTTCCTCACTCCTCAGCCCCCAGAAAGGAGTTAGTGTGGTCCATCTGCCAGCGTCTAGTGTTACCCAATCTGAAAGTCTGAAAGCGTTTTCGAAACGTTTGCAAATCGTGATGCTGAGGCGGGACGTGGGTACCAGCCCAGCATTCAGCTAGTTGGATTTGGGAAACCGCCCAGAAATCACATCCAGGCAGGCCGGCGTTCCGGCCCTCTTGGTCACTCCGCCGAACGGATACGATCCGCTGCCGACGTGGCTCCTTGAATGCCGGAAGAGGAGTGCAGACGCGCACGTCAATCCAGACTGTTCCGTTAACATAGTCGTAAAGAGCTTAAATGGCTTGTTGGAATTTAGTAAAAAAAATCTTTCTCTGCCATAACTAAAATTTAATGGTTTTTTTTGTGGATGCTTGACGCAGATTTTGTCAGAAATCTAATGGGATTACATTTTCGCTGTCATCATCTTCTCTGTTGTCGCTACAATGATTTAAAGCCATTATGATATCTTTCGTATAGCAAGTATTGTTTTCTCACGCAGACGTTCTAAGAGCAGCGTTGCAAGTTACAGTTTCTACCCACATCCCATTTTTATTATTAGTGGTATAGGATAGACTTTGTACGGAGTGTAGCCATGTATGGAAGTGAAACGTGGACGATAAATAGTTTGGACAAAAAGAGAATAGAAGCTTTCAAAAAGTGGTGCTACAGAAGAATGCTGAGGGTCAGATGGGTAGATCACATAAGTAATGAGGAGTAACTGAATAGAATTGGAGAGAAGAGAAATTTGTGGCACAACTTGACTAGAAGAAGGGATCGGTTGGTAGTACATATTCTGAGGCATCAAGGGATCACCAATTTAGTACTGGAGGGCAGCGCGGTGGGTAAACATCGTAGAGGGAGACCAAGGGATGAATACACTGCAGATTCAGAAGGATGTAGGTTGCAGTAGGTACTGGGAGATGAAGAATCTTGCACAGGATAGAGTAGCATGGAGAGCTGCATCAAACCAGTCTCTGACTGAAGATCACAACAACAGGATAGACCGATGTGTAATCTGCATTGAACCAGTGAGTTGTGAGCAGGCAGTTTAAGTAGTGGACGTGTGGCCCTACCGGTGTCGACACTGTTGCGTCACGAATCGCAATGGATATCAAGGTTTCAAGACATTCTCTAGAATGTTTTGCAGGACAGAACTGCCGTGTCGTCCGAACAAGACACAGCCAGGGCAAAAGCACCACAGGTGCAAAGTCGCGAGCTTGTGCCAGTGCCATAGAGACTCGCCACTTGCACGAGTTCCACCAGCGCTACGGGCGGCGCTGAGGAGGAAGATACTGACCTCGCCTCAGCCAATTGTCGGCCGAGTACAACCCGCCGATGACCGGACGATAACGGACTTCTCGCCCTCTTGATGATAGATCATCGTCCAGGGCTGACTTAAACAGGGAACGTCGTTTAGGGAAATCTTAGAATTAAATAGACAGTTGTAATTGCATTTTCTATGTTCTGCAAAGTTTACCTATGATTATTTGCACTTAGCCACTGAGGACCGTTTTGTGTTATATTATAAGCAGTATTGCAGACATCATATTTCAACTAGACGAAAAATAAGTAAACCTTTTAACTCATTTGTGTGACTTTGTTACTAATTTGTTGGAGTGTTGTAGAACTTCGTTCTCCTATCGTGTTACCTGACCCTGGGGCATAGCTGTGTACTACACCAGAAGTCGTTTCACTATCTCACAATCTCGGTCTACCGTAACAACAGTGGCAACTCGGCCTCCACAGCAATAGCGACGAGGCCTCTACTAAACTGGCGACGAGGGTTAACAAAAAGAATAGTGTGTGTAAAGTTTTTCACGGACACCTTGACACTCGAACGCCTGCTGGAAGTCGATTGAAATGTAAAATGTGGAAAAACATTTCTGGGGAAAGTATTCACCGGCGACTAGACTTGGTATTACCAATATGAACCTACAGAAATTCACATGAAGGGTCAACTCTTAGACGACATAACCAAAATTCAAACCCGTACGAAGAACGAGTTGACAACATTCCAATTGTAAGTAGGCTGTTTAGTAGACTTGGCCACTGTTTCTATGTTTCGATACAGTGTATCGATACGTGGAACTGTTTCAGTGTTTCGGAACGGCTGTGGTTCACTGTTTCGAAACAGTAGTGTTTCATTCCGCCCCTGTCTCGGATAACCGCACCAGATTCGATCTCGAGCCAGACACAGTAACTGTATCGTTGTTTCAAAATAAGGCTGTTTCAGTCCATCTGCGCTTGGAGCGGACTAATTGTAGAGAAACAGTGATGTTTCATTCCGCTCTGTGTCGTAAGAGATTCGGGCTCGGCACAGATACTGAAACACAACATAACACTTCATGAAACACTTTCAAGAGTGTCGGAATCGTTTAACAAGCAATAGAATGAAGCTTAAGATATCCGAAAACAAAGCTTCGTTTCTAGCTGACTGTCCTATTACGAAATGGCGTAACATCTGCTTTATAAACACTAACCAAACAATAAAACAACGCATACTAATCACATTCAAAATAATAAATATGTGAAAAACATTCGATTAAATTACACTTTTTTTATAACATACGCTTCTCTTTTCATGTACAGTAATCGTATTAAGAAACGCAAGCAAGCCTACAACATTTTGAATAAAAAAAGGCGTAGAGTGACAGTTATTAGACATATACATAAATTTGATCTAGGTATAATTGCAAGCAATCTGTCTGACATATCACTGATAGTGTAATGGTGAACGAGAAGGGCTGGGAAGCATGGTGACTATAGTAACGGTTCGAAACACCTTGAAAGACAAAATTTTTTTCTGTTATATTTTGTTATTTATTCGAATTATTTGGCGTTATTTGTGAGTCTGTAGCCACTGAGCCTATTATCCACAATGATTCCCTTTGTGTGCATGGAAATTAGCAGGATGGGTATATTACCCATACTAACGGAATGTGGGAATCCCAGTGGCATATCCGTTGTTTCAGCAATTTGCTCCTACCTCCAGTTCCGTTCGTGGTGGTTCTTCTCTCTTCAGCAATGGCTGTCCTCAGCCAATTGAAAAATATGAAAGTAACACAACACGAAAGCAGCGCATTTACTGCAGGAAATACGAAACTGCCAAGACGCCGAAGTGATAGTTTCATACTATCTCCGAAATGATTAGCGTTCTCGCACCTCATTGGTGTTTTATGGACATACTTATACAGTAGACATTCAAGATGATAAAATCTGTAGGTTTATTAGCTTACAAAATCACAGTTTCGAAACAGCGTATCGAAACATTACATTGTACTGTTTCATTTGTTTCGAAACAGTAAAGTGTTTCAGTTTGCCCATCTCTACTGTTTAGGTTTTTATGTTGGTAACGCCACGTAGCGCTCTGTATGAAAGTCATTGACTGTGCTGTGTGCAGCCTGAGGCTGGTCGGCATTGTTGCAATATTTGCTATTGTAGTGTTGGGCATTTGTCTGTTAACAGCGCGTAGCGTTGCGCAGTTGCAGGTGAGCCGCCAGCAGTGGTGGATGTGGGGAGAGAGATGGCGGAGTTTTGAGAGCGGATGATCTGGACGTGTGTCCCGTAAATACATTGTTTGTTCTCTATCAAAATCTTTCATTTGCTAACTATGCCTATCAGTAGTTAGTGCCTTCAGTAGTTAGAATCTTTTATTCAGCTGGCAGCAGTGGCGCTCGCTGTATTGCAGTAGCTCGAGTAACGAAGATTTTTGTGAGGTAAGTGATTCATGAAAGGTAAAGGTTATTGTTAGTCAGGGCCATTCTTTGTAGGGATTATTGAAAGTCAGATTGCGTTGCGCTAAAAATATTATGTGTCAGTTTAGTGATGATCAGAAAAAGTAAAGAGAGAAATGTCTGAGTACGTTCAGTTTTGCTCAGCTGTTTGAAAATCAACTAACGTAAGGGTTTTCCAGCACAGTAATTTATAATTTTTCTAAACGGACGTTTCATACAATGAATGGTATATGTAATGGCGATGCAGTGAGATGACGGAAGAAAGTATGCAACGCCGTGGATGATTAGCCATAAATCGGAATGGAGACGCTGAGAGAGAGGGAGAGATTTCAGGCTGCTACTAAAGCATTCAGCTTCTTTGACTTTTTTCAGCAAATTTACATCTTTATTTTTGTTATTTTTAAACGCATCATACTAAAACAATATTTATAACAACTTAAGTAGTGACGAAAACAGTTAGTCCACAGAAATGACAAAATAAATCTGCTACAGTGTTCACGAATTCTACTTGATAGTGTTTCACATTTTCATAAAAATGAAAAAAAAGTATAAAGCACCCAGAAGCGGAAGAGGAAACGAAATAAAACTTCACGGATGAGAGGATGTGCTGTTACTTCAGTTATTACAAAATCAAATTTATAAAGTACTTGGCATTATAGACCCACTTTTCAGTATCATATTGCACGTCCTCTGACATGGATGCATGCCCTGATTCGTTTGGGAAGGGTGTCACATCTATCCTCTCCTTAGGCAAGGCTGTCCCCAACTGTTTTACCAGGTTCTTTATATCTCGAGTACTGACGCTAGGGTGGAGTTGAAGTCGTAACTGGTGCCATACATGTTCTATCGGGGACAGATCTGGGTATCTTTCTGGCCATGGAATTACCTCAGCTTCAGTCAGACTGTTCCCAAAGACACATGCTGTGTGTGGACGATCATTGTACAGTTGAAAAATGGCACCACGATACTACCGCATGAGAGGCAGCACGCACTGTCGTATGAGGGGCAGCACGCACTATGTCCGTGACATACCTTTGTGCCATCAAAGAGCCCTCAATCAACACAGAATGTACAGCGGTACATCAATTGCATCATCAATCACTACCAGACGTGACCTGGAGTCCCCACATCATGATGTCAGGACTAACACCGCTGTGCCTCTCCAGAACATTGGAAAATGGAAACCTTTATTGCCCCAACACGTACCCTGCCGCTTTCCTGTTTAGCTTCTATCCTTTGGGAGCAAAACATAGTGTTTAAAACCCAGACAAACAGTTAATCTTTAGTAGTGAATATATCAGCAAACACGAAATTAAACGTTTCTTGGTTATAATTACCGCTTGAGCAAACATCTGATAGAGCAGAATAATCAGACTTTAGCCTGAACTTTGAATACGAACCAGGTATTTACCGTAAATTTGGCACCCCATTCTCGTTAAAATTACTTCTGATTAATGTTATTCTCCTTAATATTCCATTAATACTACCAAGTGGAAGCAAGGTCTTAATGCATTCTCATTCGTTCAAAAGTTACGTACGCACTCTGTACACTTCCAAACTGTTGTTATTATGCCATATGATGAAAATCTGACTGTTAAAACTGAAAAATTTCTACTCAATATTTAAAAATTTTACTAACCTTAGCTAAAAAAATTAAATTTCTTTCCTTTATTTACCATACTGCAGCACGAGTGTCAAGCGATCCTCAATTCCACTAGCAAAAAGTAAATATTGTCACGTATTATTCTGGGGCTCTTAAAGTAATTACTACTTTTTCTTCTGTTTTATTAGTGTACCAGTAACTCAGTGATATTGTATTGCCCCAGAGATAGAGCGCTCACCCTAACTCTGGGTTACTCTTCCTAATGCGATTCTTTCTAGTCAGCCTAAGAGACATAAAATTATTTTGCTTCAAATTTTACCAAAAAATATTTTTAGTTAACTTCCATTAAACTAGGAACGGCCTTGCAGCAATGGATACACCAGGTCCTGTCACATCACCAAAGTTAAGCGCTGTCGGGCGTGGCTGGGCCTTGGATGAGTGACCATCTTGGCCACCATGCTCTGTTGACATTTTTCAGGGTGCACTCAGGCTCATGGTGCCATTTGAGAAGCTACTCGACTGAATAGTAGCGGCTCCGGTCAAAGAAAACCACCATAACGACCGGGAGAGCGGTGTGCTGACCACACGCCCCTCCTATCTGCATCCTTAGCTGAGGATGACACGGCGGTCGGATAGTCCTGATGGGCCAGATGGCCTGAATGCGGAGCGCTTCATCTAACTGCTGCTTTGTAATATCTTTGTTACTTTTTTCTTACTAGCAGGCTGTGCTACTAGTTTGTAGATACTACGATCTTTGTTCGTAAATTCACTATCTCTTATTTTGGGTTATACTTTATATTTGTATTTGCTAGTTGGAAGCTTTCTTATGAAAGGGGAGGAAAATCTGTTTCTTTTTCAATTCCCTAGGCTCATTTTTCTTCAGACTTTTACTAAAAACAAGCTACAAAATCAAAAGCCAAAGTTTTGTTTTAATATTTTAAGGTAGATCAAATTTTATTCCTTTTCTTTGAGTACACCTGCTGCTATCAAGCTCCACAGTCCTAATCAGAATTCCTAAGCTTGGTCAGTCCTAACAAACAAACAAAAAATAGCTTTTTGTCACTGCTAATTTTGCCCTATAGATAGAAACATTTTCAATCACACCTCAACTGCTTCGGGCGTTCGCGTCTCAACACACGACTTTTCCCGTACTCATAACACATCAGTAAGTGGAAACCCAATGCAGTCAATGAATTAAGTTAGGAATAAAGCTGTTCCTTTCACTTTAATGGTTCCACAGGTCCACGTACTATGATTGATAATTCGACTATTACAGAAATACTGAGTATTCAGAGTAGTCACAAGGCAACTCAGTCTTTCCAGTATGACGATATCTGTCCTCGATTCACCGCCAGTAATGAATTGGAGTCGTCTCTGAATACTCAATAATAATACATTTCCTCCTTCAACATCAAATAACAGAAACCATGCTCTGCAAACATTACGATCCTGCAACAGACCAGATATAATTCCTGCCAAAACCGCCTTCTTTACCAACAACCAATTAAACAATTTGAGTCACTACGTACTAAGCTATTAGATAATAATCTCCTAGTATTTTTCAACCTATCCCATTTGACGTAATTATCGCCTGTGTACTGAACGTAGCCGAAATCGATTAATCAAACAAATTCAGCAGATGAACTGAAAATTTTTAGAGCTGCCTTACAGTTACAATCTATTGTACTCCACTGACATAACGAAGCTTGCTTCTCTGAAACGAAATTAAGTGACTTTACTAAGCCAACTCATGCGTCCGGAAGACTCAAGAACAAAATCTGAATTGCTATTAAATCCATTTAAATCAGCTTCAGAAGCATTAACGTTAAAATTTCTTTTAACAACAGATGTATTTTATGAGGGTTGAACGAAAAATAATGCCTCCACCTTCGTTAATTGGGTTTGGATCAGAATATTTTAATAAATCAAACGCAGAAATAATGCTGAGAATGCGCTCTTTAATTATCAATATTCAATTTGCCACATAATCACCAGACAATTGGATACGATGAACAAGTTTTCTGAAGCCGTCACTGAAGAAGTCGACCCTCTGTTTCCGCAACCACAGTCTCACAATTCTCTCAACGTCTCCGGGTCGTAGTGGTGTACCCATGTTTCGTCTCCTGTCACAACTGACTGGAGAAAGGCGTCACCTTCGTTCTCGTAACGCGAGAGGAGTTCCTGGAAAATTTCGAGTCTGTGCACTTCCATTTCAGAAGTCAGCATCAGGAGTACCAATCGTGCACAGATCTTCCTATAGCCAAGCAAAGCAATAATGTGACCCACACATTCTTGTGAAATGCCGATTGGCTTACAGTTTCTCTCTGAGTGATACGACGATCGTCCTGAATCAACCTGTCAACATTTTGTTTGTGAAGATCGGTGGTTGCTGACACAGGACATTCAACTCTTTGTTTGTGAGGCAGGCCAGGTGTTCCCGCCTCAACATCTTTAAACTTACTCGTCCAACGACGCACAGTACTCACATCAACACAATCACCATAAACTGCTTTCATTCTCTGATGAATCTGCTTTGGGATGACACCTTCTGCTGTCAAGAATGAAATAACTGCACGTTGCTTAAATCGCATTGACCGACAGTCTGAGCAGGGTTCCATACTTTACACTGTAATAACACAACCGTTCAATGCTAAGGCTTCCCGCCAACTGGAGCTGCAGAGAAGAGGCTACGGAACAAGGCAGTTCCTCTGTTATGCCAGCGTTGCCTGGATCTCCGCCCCCGCCCAGTTTTACAAGGCCCTCCAAATCCTTGAATGCCATGTGCTCCACCTTGCCTTCCGTATCCGACTTCCTTCCCCCACACGGCTCCTGTATGAACTGATCCCCTTCCCCCACCTCCTCCTGTTCCTCCAACATCTCCACATCATTTACATTGTCACAGGCTTGATCCCCTCCCTCCCTCTGGTTTCCTCCTTCGTCTCCAACCCCCGCCCATTGCCGTGCCTCTATCGCTGTATCCCTCCCTCTCTCCACCTCCACACCCTCCATCTCCTTCATCAGGGCAATTTCCAACGCCTCCCTCTCCCGGATTACGAACTTCGCCGTGACATCTACCCTTCCTTCCTACTATAACCTGGCCTTGTTCCCCTCCCCTCCCCAGGGCCCCCTTTTTCCTCTTCCCTCCTTCTCCCAGAGCGGCTTTTCCCCCATCCCCCCCTCCCCTGAGACCTTGCATCCAATACTTGCCTCTTTCCTTCCCACATCCCTCCCTACCTGGCCATCTTCAGCGCGCCCCCGCTCATCTCTCCCATCTCTTGCCCTCCCTCCCTTCTTCAGGTCACCCTCATCTCCTAGCGCCTGGCAGATCCTCTGTTTTGATCATCATCAGTGTTGTGTTTAGTGCTGTTTCTCCTGTGCGTCAAGAGGTGTGATTTTAATTGTGTACTGCCTTGAGGTTCGCTGTCAGTGTTACATTATGTGCTACACCATCGGTCGATACCTTTATGCTCCAGTCATACTGTGCCTTGCGTTCTTTTAATCGTCGCAGTGTGTGACTTTTTGTGTGTGTGTGTGCTACTTTTAAACAGTTTTTTATCTCCTTTTTACAGTCACTCCGTTTTTTGTCTATTGCCTTCCATCATGTTCTCCCTTTTTTATATCTATGTTCGCCATATACTCTCATTTGTTATTTTTAAATGTATTCTATTGTTTGTTCAATGTCTTTCGGCTGAAGAGCAGCGCATATGCTGCTGCCAGCCTGCCCCGATGGGGAATTGAAATAGAATAAAGGAAAAAAAAAGAAAAAAAGAAAAGAAACAAGGCAGTACCTGCCACATACCAATGCTGCCAACTGTTGAAGAGTTACGAAGGTGGAGACATTACTTTTCAGTCAACCATCATAGTTTAGCTTCTCTGGTGCAGGTGACATTTAATAGCCAAGGAATGCCAGCTTGTCTTCTTCCCATCAGCATTTGAGTTATCGCAGCTTCTTTCATCTTTGTCTTTATCTACAACATGATTACGAAAATTTCCATGGTAAATCGAAACTATACACGTAAAATAACAATGGTACCACTCAAACCATCACTATATTTGCAAAAAATTGTTTATTGAGGTTTATCTGACGGCCATTCTCATGGTGCCATACAGTTAATTTTTGGTCCATTACATCGTCTCCGAAGGTCGCCGCGCCAGTCGACAGTGGTCACCCGGGGTAGCGAGGAATCCCTATTCATCACTGAACACTATGCAACGTCATTCATCATGAGTTCATGATTCCCGGTCACAACACTACTCGAAATGCAGACATCTGTGATGGGTTGTTAACGGCAGCTTACACTTTGGACGGTAATTCCCTTATCTGACTGCTTTCAATCTCCGATCAGCGTTGTGGGACGACACAGAATTCAGTCTGGAAGCGCGCTGCTGTTACGGTCGCAGGTTCCAATTCTTCCTCGGGCACGGAAGTGTGTGATGTCAAAAAAATCAAATCATTCTGAGCACTATGGGACTTAACTTCTAAGGTCATCAATCCCTTAGAACTTAGAACTACTTAAACCTAACTAACCGCGTCCATGCCCGAGGCAGGATTCGAACCTGCGACCGGAGGGGTTGCGCGGTTCCAGACTGTAGCGCCTAGAACCGCTCGGCCACAGCGGCCGGAGTGGCGGGTTTGATAAGACGTTGTTTGTTTTTGTTCGCTGTCTTTCTCACGCGAGCCTGGCAACTAACTTCGAGGTCAGCCAGAAAGCGAAGGAAAACATACTGCCATTAGTTTCCAGCCTACATGACCACATTCTGGTCCAGCCCACTGAAAGAAATGTTTCTATTCTCCTTCTACTTAGCGGGATCAGGACTATGATTTTAAATGAAAGTATGAAGCTCATAGTTCACAGAAGTACAACATTTTGAAATTCACTGTGTTTAATTGACAGTAAATCATTCTATCATAAATAGCACAACCAACATCTCAGAAGCGACCTCTACGGCATGTTCCTACCAAATTGTCAGAAAAATGGTTCTGAGAACTATGGGAATCAACTGCTGTGGTCATCTGTCCCCTAGAACTTAGAACTACTTAAACCTGACTAACCTAAGGACATCACACACATCCATGCCCGAGGCAGGATTCGAACCTGCGACCGTAGCAGTACCAAATTGTCTTTCGCCCTGACTAATAGTACTCAAATAAATGTTCGAAATAAATGCTAGCCACAAAAGTGGAAATAATATTCACCCCTTGCCTCAGAACGACCGCTTTCTCGGACACATAATCTTAAATAGCATAGTTATAAATTAATTCAGGATCTTCTTAATTTTTACGTGTATTTAGGTAAGTTGTTTGAAAGCAGAGAAAAAGATTTAGTCCGCCTGAATAAAAACTTTGCCTTCTAGAATTTTTATAGTGTAACTAACGGTGGATCGCTAACTCTGAATCATATCTTTACTTGAACTTGTTTTAGCTGATATTAATACTACAACTCTAAAATTTGGTATAGCTCTATTCTTTGGTAGCTTTTATCATGTGCTGAAATCAAAATTCTTTACTATTAAAGTTACAGGTACTTAATCTACTACAATTGGGTATATTTTAGCTACAGATCTGCTTTTCAATAAATTACTCAAAAACTATGAGAGGTAGCTTAATGTGGTCTCTTAGTTATTATTTTTAGGGTAAAATGAAGCATAAAACAAATTTTTACGTTTCTAACTCCAGTTTAAGCACGTTCCATTTTTCCTAAAAACGTCGATGCCGGTCGTAGTTTTCGTTCTTTAGCTTTGAAACTTACACCACTTATTTATGACCTCCATAGGCACCTTCTGGCCAAATACTGGCTTTCTAGCTTGATTATTTAGCACCACTTATTTTTTTCCTAAAATCGGCATTTTTACGGAAACTATCAAGTTTAGGTATATAAAGACTTGATATTTGAAACGTTATTACAATAAAATATATGATAACAAAGTTTTAACCGTAAATTTTGACTTTTAATTTTATAAAATTGTGGTGCAATACTTGTGCGCTACGCGCAGACGCGTTAGGGCGACGTGTCGCTACTAGCAGTGAACTGGGTTAAGTCCCAACACACTCGCTCGCCTCTGTATCTCAAAAACGATACAGCGCTTGTTTTGCTTCAGTCCGTCTCGGTACCTCCGCGTTCAATGCAGCGAATTGCTACACGAAGGGGCACAGTTAGATTCCCGGCCGGGTAGGAGATTTTCTACGCTCGGGATTGGGCGTTGGGTTGACCTCACATTCTTATTGTCATAACTGACATAGCTGTTGAGATGTCTGAATGGGCATGACCTGAAAGAAAAAAGAACGGATGTTAGTAAGCCGCTGTATGACCTCATATCTTTAATTCTACATTAATGGTCTTTTCACGAGACAGACGTAGGAGGAAGCAATGTATTTGTAGAGTCTTCAAGGAACGTACGTCCTCGGAATTCCGATAGTAAACTACTCCTTAATGCACAACGCCTCCCTTGTAACTTCTATCACTGGAATTCGATGAGCTTTAGCGCTTACTAAACGAACCTGTGACGAAAAGCGCTACTCTTCTTCGAATCTTCTCTACTTCCTTTATTAATCCTTCCTGATATGCGTCCCAGGATGATGAGCAAATATTCAAGTATCGGCCGACCGAGCGTTTTGGATGCTATCTTATCCGTGGCTAGACTACAGTTCTTGAGGATCTTCCGTGGAGTGTCAGTGTGGCATCTGTCTTACCTCAAATTAGTTTTATGTTGTCGCTCTACTTGAAATCGCTCCGAAAGCACACGCTAAGTTACTTCATGGATGCTTATGATTCCAGGCTCTTGTTCGACAACCATGTAATCACATAATAATGGGTATTCACCACATTTTATGCAATGCACTACATTTGTTTACGTTGAGAGTTAATTGCTTATCACTGCAACAAGCGTCAGTGATTCGCAGATCTCCCTGAATGTCGCTAAAAGTTTTCTGGCGTTGAAATTTATGGTATACAACAACATCGCCCATGAAGAGCTTCATGCACCTTCCGATGTTGTCCAGAAACACGACCGTGGTGCAGCTTTTTCCAGGACCATAGTGCACCTTGTCCGATAATACCTTACTCCTCGTGCGTTTCATTGGCTACTGCAAGTCCTTGGACTAGATACTATTCAGGCGCTTGCGTTTCCGATTTGTGATACGTGTATATGTACAGTTTCCTTGGCTGCTATTCGTTTGTGTGTATAGTGTCGTGGTTGTGCTTGTACTGTTGACACTGAGAAAGGAGGGAGACGCAGGAACCCGGTACGCCAACACAGCCTGCTCCTACCGCTTAGCACCAAGGGGGTCGTTCAGCTTAACGACCCCTCTCCGACAGGGGGATGATCACCGCCAGGGCCACGAGCCCTTCTCCACGAGTCTGTGGAGAAATTTGGAATGGAGCCCAGAATATTGTTGCGAAGTGAAGCGTTCAAAAACTTTGCATCACCGTCTTTTTTCTCCTTGCATGTTAAATACTCGCTGGCTCAATTTTTAAAGGAAGAAAATGAGTAGTTGCAGTACACAAAGCGGTAACTAAAAAGCATCGTCATCGTTTTGATGTAAGCTGACATTGTGTGTGTAATGTGAACAGTAACTGGTGTCGATAAATGAAGAGTGTAACAAAGGCTTTTTAAATTACGAAATACATTCTTTGCAAAGATGTATTAAATAAACAGTATTCTACAGAAGGGATAAACCGAAAAAATTGCTTAACATGCCCGTCTTGTATTCGGGACGATGGAGGTTATAACGCCCATCCGACCATCCTGACTTACGTTAGATCTTTCCATGCTTTCACTAAGTTCCTTCAGGCAAATGGCGGGCTGATTCCTAATATAAGGCTACAGTCTAAAACAAGAAAGTAAATAAGTAGCTCTGTATGTGGTGTCTGTAATTAAAGTTCGAGTTTCAAAACGCTGTAGGAATTGAAGTACTGCTCTTAATGACGTCAAATTTGAACAGCATATTATTGACTGAAGGGGAAACGTCATGGCACAAAAAACATTTAAAGAAAATTTGACCCATAGATGGCGCTGTAAGAGTCAGAATGTCCACACCAACAGATGCGCGGCACACTGATATTCCTTAGCTAACGTCCGAGACGCGCAACTTAAATGTCTCCGTGAAAGATCGCGCTGGTGGTAAAGTTCTATTACGACAACGGTAACCCTGCAGAAGTTCCAGACACTCAAGGGTATGAAACTAGCCATTAGTCCGACTTTCGCTAAGATTCTGTAGAAAATGATTACAGAATTCGAAAAGACAGTTTCTTTTTAAGTGGAATGTTGCAGAGGGTGGTAGTAGTTGATTCGACGTCTGTCGATGTTCTGGCCCCAGCATTGCAGGAGGGGTCGAGATTTGGTATGCAAAAATGCAGTGCGCGAAGAATTGCCTGAACGTTGGTCATGCCTGAGCGCACCGTGTATAAGATCCCACGAAATAACCTGTATTGCTGTCCATACAAAACCACCCACGTTCAGGAGTTGCTTCTTGCTGACCTGCCAGCAAGACAAACGTTTGCTCTGGAATTTCTTGTTCGCATGGAAGTGGACAGTAAATGTCATGGAAAAATCTGTGGACAGACGAAGCCCATTTTCATCCCCAAGGACATGTCAGTACTTAATACAGCACAACATGGGCAACGGAAAACCCCTAAGCACACCAATCGGCACCACTTCATTGTGCAAAAGTTACTGTGTTGTACGGGTTGAGGGCATTGTATATCGTAGGGCTGTATTTTTTCGAGGAAATGGTTCCTGGCAGAGCTGTTACCTCTACTATCACCGGTAAATGCTGTGATACTCTTTTGCGCACCAATGTCATACAACCCTTCAACAGCATGGATGTTCGGACAGCATCATTTTTATGCAAGATGGCGCTCCTCCGCACATTGCACCAGTAATAGAACCCAGTACGTTGTCCGCGATGATGAGGCCCCAGGGAAGTGTGGTAGGTCCGCTGTTCTTTTCTGTCTACATAAATGATCTTTTGTATAGGGTGGATAGCAATATGCGGCTGTTTACTGATAATGCTGTGGTGTACGGGAAGGTGTCGTCGTTGAGTGACTGTAGGAGGATACAAGATGACTTGGACAGGATTTGTGATTGGTGTAAAGAATGGCAGCTAACTCTAAATATAGATAAATGTAAATTAATGCAGATGAATAGGAAAAAGAATCCCGTAATATTTGAATACTCCATTAGTAGTGTGGCGCTTGACACAGTCACGTCGATTAAATATTTGGCCGTAACATTGCAGAGCGATATGAAGTGGGACAAGCATGTAATGGCAGTTGTGGAGACGGCGGATAGTCGTCTTCGGTTCATTGGTAGAATTTTGGGAAGATGTGGTTCATCTGTAAAGGAGACCGCTTATAAAACACTAATACGACCTATTCTTGAGTACTGCTCGAGCGTTTGGGACCCCTATCAGGCCAGATTGATGGAGGACATAGAAGCAATTCAGAGGCGGGCTGTTAGATTTGTTACTGGTAGGTTTGATCATCACGCGAGTGTTACGGAAATGCTTCAGCAACTCGGGTGGGAGTCTCTGGAGGAAAGGAGGCGTTCTTTTCGTGAATCGCTACTGAGGAAATTTAGAGAACCAGCATTTGAGGCTGACTGCAGTACAATTTTACTGCCGCCTACTTATATTTCGCGGAAAGACCACAAAGATAAGATAAGAGAGGTTAGGGCACGTACAGAGGCATATAGGCAGTCATTTTTCCCACGTTCTGTTTGGGAGTGGAACAGGGAGAGAAGATGCTAGTTATGGTACGAGGTACCCTCCGCTACGCACCGTATGGTGGATTGTGGGGTATGTATGTAGATGTAGATGCTGCAGAGGCATTTCGCAAATGCTAGAATTATCAGCTGTCATTTCCCTGTACCCTGGCCGTCCTGATCACCTAATCTTAATCCGTTGGCCATATTCTGCTGTAATACCTCTTGACATGTCCTTGAAGATGGAAATGGGCTTCGTCTGTCCACAGAATTTTCCATGACAATCATTGTCCACTTCCATGCGAGCAAGAAATTCCAGATTGAACGTTTGTCTTGCTGGTAGGTCAGCAAGAAGTAACTCTTGAACTTGGGTGGTTTTGTATGGACAGCAATACAGGCTATTTCGTGGGATCTTATACAATGTGCGCGCAGGTATGTCCAACGTTCAGGCAATTCCCCGCGCACTGCATTTTTGCATACCAAATCTCGACCCCTCCTGCAATGGCTTCTGGCTGTGGGGTAGTCTGAAAAATGTGTCCAGTTACGAATGTAGCTGAACTGAAGACACGCATTGCGTAATGCATTGTGTACGTGATCCCCGAGACACTCCGATCTGTTGCAGAACATGCTGTTACTCGATTTCAACTTGTGGCAGACACAGTGGACAGCATATTGAACGTGTCTTGCGACGGTCTCACAACAGTTATAAACCGATGACATTTTGCTTGTTATGCAGTTTTTGGTGCGGGACAGTTAAAAACCGATGTCATTTTGCTTTTTATGCGGTTTTTGGCCTCAGGGCAATTAAAAACCGATTTTTCCCACAGAGAAATCTCAGCCTTCGTAGCCAAGAGGTCAGTGCGACAGACCTTCATCTGGCAAACCCGGTTTCGATTCCTGGTACTGCCAGGGACTGGACCGGGCTGCTCTTAGCCTCGTGAAGCCAACAGCGGAGATACCTGATTAAGCGGTAGCGGTTCCAGGGTCGAAACATCGGCAACGGTCGTGAGTGCCGTGTCCTGACCCTATGCCCCTCCATATAGCTTCCGGTTATGAATAGCTGAAGATGACACGATGGCCAGTCGACAATTGCTTGGTATTCAGGGCCTCATAGCGGGTTGCATTTTTTTCCCCATCTGATATGGTATGACCTTGCTGTCGTGCATGGGCTTACCTACGAGCACATCCGAACTTGTGCATCATGCACAATTATCAGCACAGATGATGTAACGTATAACTCAAACCGCAGCCGTCGTATAGTGATTCTTCTGTCATTTATAGCTGACATCTATTGCTAAAATTTTCGTTATATTTTTTTAACAAAGGGCGTTTAAAAAGTTTTGCACAGTCGTCCCAACTTTTTTATTTTTTGCAGGACGAGAATGAAATTTTTTATGAACATACTTGGAACATTTAGCTGTAAGTTGGTATATAAAAGTGTTTTCTTTTATTTACAGGTGTGCCATGATGGACCGTGAAGTAGATGACAGGTTGCGACAACGGTTGGTGGAAACAGTGTTTTGACGGTGTCATTACCCTGAATGAAACATGGTTGTTTTTGTCTGAACCTGAGAGCAAAATTCAATCCATAGAGTGGCGTCCCCACGGAAGAAGAAACCACGACTTTACTGAACAGCAGGCCGAAAGCTGATGGCCTCCTTCTTCTGGGATCAGTGTGGTGTCATTTTCATTGACCTTTTGGAACCTGGCTCCACAATTAACCCGGACCGTTCCTGCTTGTCATTGGACAAGCTGCGACGTGCCATCAAGACCCACAGTCCACAGCTTCAGAATCAACTAATCAGACTACACCATGGTAATGCTAAACCACATACAGCCCTTATGACGCAGGAGAATGTCAAGAAAATGGGTTGGAAAATTGTTCCTCATCCTCCTTACAGTCCGGATTTGGCTTCGTCTGAAGGCCCGCCTTCGCGGTAAAAAGTTTGATAGTGAGAAATACCTTATTTCCTGTGTCAAGCAACGGTGTGAATGTTAATCCCCGGAAATTTACCAAAGTACATTCACATCATGGAAAGAACGTTGGAACAGATGGATCACAGCTGATGGAGGCTACATTGAGTAGGCTCAATGTATAGCTAAATGTTCCAAGTATGTTCACAAAAAATTTCACTCTTCTCCTGCAAAAGACAAAAAAATATTTGCACGCCCTTTGCACCTTGGCGTTCCCTTCTGCTTCAATAATATGATGTTTAGATTTGACGTCATTCTGAGCAGTGGTTCTCCTTCTATAGCGTTTTGAAATTGGAACTATAATTATGTACACCTTTTATACGAATAATATTTTTGTTCTTAAAATGTTACACAATGATTTCCTAGGCTTGAAGATGAGTAAAGAAAACAATTTACACACCTTAGAAGTACACAGGAAATAACAACACCACACCCAGCTCATTTTGCCACACCACGAGACACAAACGTGCTGCATATAGAGCGCTAGTTAACAGAGCCAACAATATACCATGGACAAATATGCGAAGATTGATGAACAGCACGATCAGACAAACAGCTGAAGCAAATGTCTATGGTGGCGCCCTTACCGACAGCCTCTTACAGAAAAAAAACAAAAACAATAACAAACCACTTGCCAGGCAGAAAATAAAAAATAGACGCATTGCTTGAATGCCGTTCACAAATAAAATCTCCTACAAAATGCTAAATATTTTCATACTATACCCACGACACCAACATTGCTTTCAAAGAACGTAACAAACTGCAACAAACACTTAGACACAATATTAATACACAGACAGACAAACAAACAAAATCAGATACTTACAAAAGTGTGTAAAACACGCAAAATCTTCTGTGCAGGACAGCTCGTGAGATGTTTCCAAAAAAATGTACAACGAACACCTAAACCCCAATCCAGGGTACTACAGAATATCTTACAATATTACATAAAATGGAAAAGGCGCAGCAAATGGACTTGCATGAAGAATGAAAAATTTTCAGTCATGACGCAGTGCACGGTAACAAGTTGTTAAACCATAAGCTAGAAAGTAATAATGCAAATATCTTCAAAAACTTTTCCAGTGTGAAATGCTTGTTTTGTTAATATAGAGAGTTGACTAACTTTTTTTTAAAACAAAGTCTGAATGTTACTGTGTGACCTAGAAATAACAAATAATCATACTCCTGAATATGTACCCGACATAAATTTGCTATATACTGAATTTTAATTGTTTGTATTACCTTAGAGGGTAAGAGTCTCTGGAATGACGTAAACAACTGAATGTGAAGTGACAATGTGCTTATTGCTGTGCTCTGTGTGACAGACAAATTTATTTCCAGCAAAAATAAAAGTCAACACATTAATAAAATGGTTTAAAAATACAACTCACTTCAGTTGCCCACTAAAATAAATGCAACTCTCTGTACATATCTAAATTTCTGTACCCACCCTCACTGGCACTCCCAGAAAATAATCCTCATCATACTGCACATTAATGAGCTGTGCGTGTTGCTGTTATGCATCAGACGCTTCTTGCTAACAAATATACGAAAAAATGACAGAAGCAGCAAAACGTATTTCATAAATATTATACAATGACATGTCCAATATTCTTGTACAAGAAATCTACTACTACTACTACTGCTACTACTACCAGTCTTAGATTGTCAACCGGATTCCACGAGGTCGACTACAGAGATGGGTATCCTTGTGCCGTTTTCTTTAGTACGTAGGTCAGCCCGTTCCACTGAACAGTTCTCCCTTACGCAATTTGTTCTGGGAATACTTGCACCCATCACAGTGCAGTGTTACTTGAATTGAAGTGGTTCCTTTATGCCTTTCTGTACTCCTTCGATTTGTGACGCTTCTTACAGAACTTTCTCGTCTTCGTGATAACACTGTGTGCCTAGGCACGACACAGAGTTCATCATCGCTCGAATACAAGAATACATAATACACGCTACGCAGTTGTGGCCTTGAGAGATACTGGTAGGTTAGAGGGCACTATGGAGAGTACTCATCCGTGGCTGTACACAGCTGTAGTAATCTCAGCTGGTGGATAAGAACGGGCGTCCTCTCCACTGCATGTTGCGCCATAGAATCGCAGGAGGATGAAAAATTTTCTCCGATTACGATAAACCATGCAACGTAAGAGTTCTTGAAAATTTCTCCAGGCTAATTCACGCGCTCTGGCATAAAAATGTTTGCAGCAAGCCAATGCCACATGCAGGTTTATAAAGACTATAGGTCAGCGTAACTTAAAAACGTTATTTTTTCTTTTCTAGGTCCAGCAGCATAATACACGTCAGATAATGACATGGTTATTTGAAAGATGCTCCAGAACAACTGCTTGTAATAACTAACCTTCGTTAACGACAGACTGTTTCGATATTTATCGCCATTGTCAGGTAACTGCGAATACAATTTTGGTAAGTCCGTATATAAATGTGAATGTCATTTATAATAAAGGGACTTTATTGTTCTCATGTCTAGAATTATGTGACATCCATATTATGTCGTTAGTTAACTGTCTTTCAGCTGATTAAATGGTAAATGACATGAAAATATTGTAAATAACACGTTAAGTATGGTTTGACAGCAGTTTGACAGTTCTACTCTTACGATGTTACGTGTTCACAAAAATTATACAGATGAGCAGTGATACTGTTTTGCTACCTAAACTTTGTCACGATTATCTTTGCTTGTTGCATATGTTATTTCCGATTTATCCTCTTTCGTGTCCTAAAATTTCAATAAAGTATTTAAGGTAATATTTGGTGTGGATATTTTCTTGTGTGTATATAAAATCCAGTTTTTCAAGAATGTTCATTTCAAGACCTTGTGGTATTCTGTGCAGGATTAGGGATGTATTTTCTTTATATCGCATTGGTCTACTCTTAATGAAACTGTATACTGTTTTAGCTATGTAGATGATAACCTACATGTCGGTAGATGGCGCAGATTCCAAAACATCCACCAAGATCAATTTCACTATGCAAATGAAGAAAGATAATTCCATTAATTAGATCTCACAACTGGCAAAAATAATAATCACATTTGATATCTATAGAAAGAATACCACTTCCGACAATGCTAATTTCTGCCAATGTCGCATAAACAAACTTTTTCCATTCAATTATTAATGAATTAAATAACCTAGCATTAGAAAAACCAGCAATTCGACAAGAACTTAAATACACTTCGTTATGTACTCTGTACCAATGACTTTGACTCCAACATAATTAAAAAATTATACTACAAATGTAAAGCACCAAAGCATAACGAAACGCGCCTAGCTCCAGAAACATCACCTAAACAAAAAGTAAGATATCTGCCAACAGTCCAACAAAATTAAGCACCTTTTTAAGCAACAAATATTCAGCAATCCTTTCGAACCAGTAACAACCCTATCGGTAACATTACGTTCCACCAGCACTTGAACATCAGAATATGATAACCCAGGCATACATAAAACCAATGTAGCTCCTGTAATAACTTTTACAATGCCTAAACATGATGAAATTTTAACGCCAAATATAAAGAACACATAAGAAACAGCGAGAGTAATCAGTCGAGCTTCTTTCTACATTTTAAATCGAAACCACACTGTTGACACACACCTAAATACACTCGAAATCCTGCACAGAATACCAAATCGATTTGCAATGAACATTTCTGAAGTGTTGAAAATCTATATACACGCGAGAAAATACCCACAATAAGTATTAAACGAGTAAACAGAATTTACACACAATAATGCCTCAAATACCTTATTGAACTTCTAGAACGCGAGAAAGGATAAATCGGAAATAATATATGCAACAACCACAGATAATCATGAGAAAATTTAGCTAATAAAATAATATCCTTCTATATCTGCTTAATCTTTGTAAACATACATCGTCGTAAGAATAGAACAGCAAACTGCTGTGAAACCATACTTAACATGTTATTTTCAATACGTTTACGTCATTTACCATCTAACCAAAACAATGACAGTTGTAATACAGTTCATTAACGATTTAATATGGACATGAGCCACTTCTAGATGTCAGTACAACATAGTCACATTAATATAAATGACATTCACATTTACGCACGATCCCACCAAAATTGCATTCGCATGTACTTGACAATGGTGATTGATGCCTAAACAGTCTGTAGTTAATAAAAATTAATTATTATAAGCAATTATTCTTGCGCTCTTTCTAATAAATAGGTTAAACTGAGAATCTGTTTGCTCCAACACTCGCTATTCTTGCAACAGTTTGCCAACGTTCCCATGCCTTTTATTTTAGTTTTATACAGTGAAACGTGAGCCCTGTATTAATGTCGTATATTTGACTAACGTGTTACACATACCGCAGTTCGAATTTGTAGATCATACGCATTGAGTTAAAAGCGAGAACAGGTAAGACTTCCAAAATAAGTTTTTCAATGTGCAGCGGAATGTGAGCTGTTATGAAACTGTCTGACAGTTTAAAACTGTGAACCAGACTGGGGTCTGAACCCGGAACCTTGCTTTTCGTAGCCGATTCTCCCTCACCTGAGGTACACAGGCCTGAGGATAGCTCAGTCTAGCACACAATTGTTATTTATCAGGAAGCTTCACGTGTTTGCTGAAAGCCATACGTGAATTTAGAACAATATCATCTCTGTATTAAATCATGAATTTTCATTTCTGTGGTACAAGGAGTGTAGTGGGGCAGTGGCTCTTCTGTTTAAGAGGAAAGGAGTATTTGAAAATAAAAAGTAAATTATATAGGCACATACCAAAAGTTTCAGTGCCTACAGCTGCGTAGAAGAATTAACGGAGGGAATGAAAACTAGTGTTTAACGTCTTTTAAGTGTAGGCTTAGAGGTCATTTGACAAGGAAGGACTATACTAGATAATCGACGTTGAAGTCGGTAGAGATGAAGCACGGTCTCAGTTTTAGAGTACATACCGATGACAACTTGAACTTGAGGAAGCATATTACTAAGCAGCTCAAACAATGTAGTTCATCTGCTTTTACTCTTTGTATAACTGCTGTCCTGGAAGCAAACGAACCACCGCCTAACTCATTCATATTTCGACTGAATAACGTCTCGCGGAATAATTTTCTGGGTTGATTGCTCACTTAGAAAGTTATGATTGCACAAGAGCGAGCACTAATAATCTTCACAATATACAGGGCAGGCCACATGTCAGTTATCAAAAATACTTTTGGTGTCATGATACAAAAAAATGAAAATTCAGTTTTATTATCAACGCAGAAATACATGTGCAGTTCAATGGACTTGAAAAAGCTGCTCATAATGGTTGCCACGCTGTTCTAAGCAAACATCGCATCTTTTCAACAGTGATTTACAAATTTTGTTGCAGATCTTTTTGGATTTTAGTTTGCAAATTCTAATTGGATTCATTCCTTGAAGTGTTCAACATCAAGAATCTTTACGAAATAAATCTCTTCTTTAGTATACCCCAGACTCAAGAATCCACGGAGTGATATACGTGGGGATCATGGAGGCCATTCAATGGTACCCCATCTGACAATTCATTCACCATAGTTTTCATTTACAGGGTGTTTCAAAAATGACCGGTATTTTTGAAACGGCAATACAAACTAAACGAGCAGCGATAGAAATACACCGTTGTTGCAATATGCTTGGGACAACAGTACATTTTCAGGCACACAAACTTTCGAAATTACAGTAGTTACAACTGTCAACAACAGATGGCGCTGCGGCCTGGGAAACTCTATAGTACGATATTTTCCACATATCCACCATGCGTAGCAATAATATGGCGTAGTTTCTGAATGAAATTACCCGAAACCTTTGACAACGTGTCTGGCGGAATGGCTTCACATGCAGATGAGATGTACTGCTTCAGCTGTTCAATTGTTTCTGGATTCTGGCGGTTCACCTGGTCTTTCAAGTGTCCCCACAGAAAGAAGTCACAGGGGTTCATGTCTGGCGAATAGGGAGGCCAATCCACGCCGCCTCCTGTATGTTTCGGATAGCCCAAAGCAATCACACGATCATCGAAATATTCATTCAAGAAATTAAAGACGTCGGCCGTGCGATGTGGCCTGGCACCATCTTGCAAAAACCACGAGGTGTTCGCAGTGTTGTCTAAGGCAGTTTGTACCGCCACAAATTCACGAAGAATGTCCAGATAGCGTGATGCAGTAATCGTTTCGGATCTGAAAAATGGGCCAATGATTCCTTTGGAAGAAATGGCCCCCCATACCAGTACTTTTTGAGGATGCAGGGACGATGGGACTGCAACATGGGGCTTTTCGGTTCCCCATATGCGCCATTTCTGTTTATTGACGAAGCCGTCCAGGTAAAAATAAGCTTCGTCAGTAAACCAAATCCTGCCCACATGCATATCGCCGTCATCAATCCTGTGCACTATATCGTTAGCGAATGTCTCTCGTGCAGCAATGGTAGCAGCGCTGAGGGGTTGCCGCGTTTGAATTTTGTATGGATAGAGGTGTAAACTCTGGCGCATGAGACGATACGTGGACGTTGGCGTCATTTGGACCGCAGCTGCAATACAGCGAACGGAAACCCGAGGCCGCTGTTGGATCACCTGCTGCACTAGCTGCGCGTTGCCCTCTGTGGTTGCCGTACGCGGTCGACCTACCTTTCCAGCACGTTCATCCGTCACGTTCCCAGTCCGTTCAAATTTTTCAAACAGATCTTTTATTGTATCGCTTTTTGGTCCTTTGGTTACATTAAACCTCCGTTGAAAACTTCATCTTGTTGCAACAGCACTGTGTTCTAGGCGGTGGAATTCCAACACCAGAAAAATCCTCTGTTCTAAGAAATAAACTATGTTGTCCACAGCACACTTGCACGTTGTGGACAGCACACGCCTGCAGCAGAAAGACGACGTACAGAATGGCGCACCCACAGACTGCGTTGTCTTCTATATCTTTCACATCACTTGCACCGCCATCTGTTGTTGAAAATTGTAACTACTGTAATTTCGAAAGTTTGTCCGCCTGAAAATGTACTGTTGTCCCAAGCGTATTGCAACAAACGGTGTATTTCTATCGCTGCCTGTTTAGTTTTTTTTTTTGCTGTTTCAAATATACTGGTCATTTTTGAAACACCCTGTAGAAAGTCTATCACAATAACTCGATAATGCAGGGATGCTCCATCTCGTTTGCATGTCAATTTCTCCTTAACAAGCTGCAAATTATAAAAAATAAGCTATTATCCATTTCTAACAACATTTCTTGAAGCACGCATAGGTAATTTGGGGAACTAATAGTAACGTTAAAAAAATAAGGTCACTTAGCCCACCGGTGAAAATCCCTGATCTTACACTCACGCTAGGAGAGTTCAACTCTTTCTCCATCGCCACATGGGGATTCGTAGAACCACAGAAGACACAGTTGTTTCTGTTCACTTTGCCATTCACCTTAAGAATCGCTTCGTCACTCCAAAAAATACTTTTATAAAACAGGCTCGCGTCTATTCAGATTGTGTATAGCTCGAAGAATGCCATATGCCCATCAGAATCATCTTCATTTACACCATGAAGTAAAGTAGGGTTACGTGGTCTCAATTTTAGCTTTTTCGGAATCTTTCATAGGTTATTTCCTGCTGTTCCATAGTTCTTGGGCGCTTTCTTTGAGATTTAGTCGGTAAGGGCACGAAACACTGTGGGACAACATCAAGATCCTGTTCTTTAGTAAAACATTTTGGCCTACCAGAATGAGGAAGCTCCGTTACCGACCCAGTCACTCCGAATCTTAAACTTCATTTCCGAATACCTTGTCGATAAGGAGATTGGATGTTTAAAAATGTTCCACAAATAAATTACAAACATCACTGTACTTAAGGTCATGTTCCTACCATGTTCGCAAAATGAAATTACGCTGTTCCATAGTTAACTTTCTAGTAATTGTTTCCCTGATAACAACAAAAGACATAACCTCAAACTGCTTGTGTAAACTGACTTACGGGTACTACGTACTAGTCAAGTTCGGATCTGGCCATCACCACGATAGGCAAAACAAATCTAAGGATTCGTAGTCACAACTAACTTATGATTCCACAACCGTATATATACTCTAATGAGAGTCACCACAAATAGCCCATAACAATTTAGAAGAATAGTGATATGCATACCTACAAAAATAGAAGAAGAAAAATTACCTATGTTATTCATTATCATAACTGTCGATGCCTCAGAAAGGAGTTCAATATGGATCAACAAAATTTTTTGATCATTTACCCAGAACAATAAAATAGCTGGCATGTAAAAAAGCTGGTTTTAAATATAACCCAAAATAATTTTTTCTGGACATCTCCTACTCAGTGGACGAATTTTTATTTAAAAACTGTTAGCTTCTAAAAAAAACTAGTCTTAAAGCGCAGTGCCTTTAGCAATACTGAGGAATTATCTGATGATTAACGTTAAAACTAATCATGTATACATACAGTGTAAAATGATTCCTTCCACAACGTTCCATCAAAAAATCGTTTAAATGACCCATGGAACATGTAACTAACTAAGAATGGGAAATAAATGGCCCGTCTTTCGACTGTAGAGTCTATTGGAACATTAGGCACAGGCGGTTTAGGAAAACTACTAAACATAAGTAAATAAGAGCATTCGATCCGCACTTACCGTATTTCGAATAGCCATAGGTTTAGTTAACTTAGGTTTTTACATGTTTCATAGATCACATTCACGGTAATTCGCTATGATGTGCAACATGTCAGTCGGGTTACAAATAAGACATATTATCTCCGTGAGAACATGCTACATGTTCGCCATTACGTAACGGGACTTTGGTAAACGTAACCCAATCACTTACATATTATCTGTTCTTATGGCTGCATATTTTAGTCGTTTTTGCACAAGAGTAAGGTTAAGTTGTGAACAGTGGAGGCTATTTTTGTTCCTACTATTACATTTATGAAGCCTATGATTTTTTAAAAATTATATCTCATTCTTTACTACAAACTTCATAAAAAGGTATATGTATTGTGAGGCTGTTGCTGTTGTATTTAATTTTTAAACAGCTGCCTGCGTGAAATTGGGGGACAGACAACAAATATTATCCTTACAGCAAGTATCTGCGCAGTGAATACTTTGTGTCTTTGTGTGGAATTATCCGAAAAACTTATTCTGTATTACAATTAATGGAAATAGGGACATTAAACTAATTTTCTAATGTAAGCGAAGGCTTCCACGTTCGTTGTCACAGTCAGTTAAGTTCTTCAGTGTATGTGACTGCAGTATTTAAAACTCTTCAACTGGACAGTAGAACACCCAGAGGAAGGCCATTGACAACATTATCTGAAGAATTTTACCGATAATTTTCTAATGTCTGCACCACCAAAACCAGTAACTAAAAGTAGAGCAATTGTTTCTGATCTTAGGTATTTGAGAAAGTCTATATTATATGATTTCCGACTCAGTTTCTGTTCCATATTCATATCTTAGAACATTTTAAACAATTAATTTCATATACTTCATTATACCGTGCTTATTGTTACTAATGATAACATATCTCTCTTTGAACAAAATTGAATGAACTATTTTGTTACTAAGTTAAGTGACAGGCTATTTACTGAGAATCAATCAGTAACACTTCTGAATATTCTGTTTACTGTTCCTTCAACTGTTGAAACTCTATTGACCTTGGTTGCGATGCTTGCATCATCAGCAGAGAGCATTATTTTTGCTTTATCAGTGTAAGATGGAAACTCATTTACATGTAACAAGAAAAGGAATGATCTTAGAATTGAACCGCATGAAAAACCAGTAATAATTTGTCCCCACTCAGAAGAAGATTCATGGTGGGGAACACATGAAATATCTAACATGGCGATTTGTTTGTTGTATGAAGTGAACCTCTTATTCAGTGTGGGACCTGAGTTTCTCCCGGTGTATACGATGTTCAAATAACTCACGGGAATTTACCCTGTTGACATCGTCGACAAGTGATCACCCCGCCATTTTCAAGGCAAAACTGCAGCAAGTTAAGTCTTCGCAAGTGAATTTAAAACCTTGGTTTGCAGAGCAATGCCGGAAAGATAAGACACAGACACAGACAGACACACACACATACATAGATATACACACGCTGTAAACACTAGCGCCACCTACCAAAGATTACCGACGCCTGAAGTAATAGACAGTGAAAATTGTAAACAACAGGTGAGATAGCATTAGCTCTGTCTCTCTACTTCTCGACAAGGGAGAAAGCAGGACTCCACACAGAATTCAAGCAAAAATCTGCATCTCTATTTACAAGGTACTTGCTAATATATCTCAACTACTTCCTTAATAACACTAGCCTAACAGCTGCATTCCAGAGTCTCTGCGTTGTCATATTCCACTGGATGACATACGCCAAAATAGTGTTTTGGAATAGCTGATTTGCTCGGCTCTTGTAGGCGTGTGTGAGGATTATGCTCAGTACACCAGTCTTCCACGGCTCTGATACTCTTGACCAACATACGACATGCCACAACTGCAAGGAAAACGGTAGACACCAGCCTTACGAAAACCAGGATCACCCTTCACGGCACCTAAAAGGACCCTAATCTTAGGTGGAGATCCGGAAACACATCTCACATCATATTTCCGCAAAATACAGCCAGTCTTGTTGGAGACGCTCCCTGTGTGAGGCAGGTAAGCCGTAGACCTTGGTGTCTACTCGACACAATCGTCAGTCACCTGGTGAACGGTTCGTGCTTACTGCTGCAGTTTAGCCTTGGAAATTACAGGGTGGTCACCTGTCGAAATATTGGCGATTGTCGACGACGTTACCTGACTCATTCATGTAGGTTATTTGAACACTTACTCATTGCAGCTCAAAAGCCATAAACTTCAAATTTCTCCGAAAGAATGTTGTGTAATGTATAGTCAAAGGCCTTAGACAGGTCACAAAAAAAAACAGTAAGTGAAGTCTCGTCATTTAGTTATTTTAATGCACGGTCAGTGAAACTATGGAGAGGCCTGTCTGGAATCCAAATCGTGTCTGATTCAGGATCTTATATTTGCAAATATGTTCAAACGTTCTTAGACACATTACCTTTTCTAAAACTTTTGAGGAGGAAGTGGTAAAACGTGTCGATATTAGTATATGTCTTGAAGGGTCTAAATCGCGTATCACGCGAAATAAGATTCACTGTAAGTCCGCTACGTTGGCTAAGATGGAGTGAGGATGGCTAGATCGCATGCAGAAGCAGTTACACGGTGTAAGGTCTGCTGAAAGTTGCCTAGCAATACAAGTACAAATGTTTTTTAGAGTAACTGGGAGTTTAATGAGCACGTAGTAACGACGAATGCATCAATTAAAGCAATATCGCAGTCTTTACTGCAGTGTGGAGAGTTCAGCGGTAACTAAAAGCCACTTTGAGGCTATGTTCCAGCCGAGCACCTCCGTAGCGCAGTCGCACTTGCGGTGAGGTCCGTCGTTCCAGGATTCTTTATAGCCAGCACCGGTAGCATTAATAAAACTCTACAGGAGGAATGTAACCGGAACTTCAACCGAAAAAGTGCGGAGCTGCTTGCAGGCAACCAGTCTAGGAGTCGACAGAGCCTGCTTCGGAGCTAGCGTACAAGCCGACTGTTGAACTTCACCACAGCGAATCTTACTCTGTGTGAGAAGTGTTCAAAAGTGGCGTAGTTGAGCCTGCCTTTCCCCAGAGGAAGAAAATATTATTTCCCAGAGGAAGAAAATATTTATGCGCTAAGACTCCCTGGATACTCAAAATACAATAACATCTCTGAAAACTGCTGCATCATAGTTAGTTAGTTACATGTGCCATAGATCATTTGAACGATTCTTTTATCGAAATGATGCGAAACGAGTCAGTTTACAGGGTATGTATACGTGATTAGTGTTAATACTCGTCAGTGGAGTAGAAGGAGTTGTCCAGGAGAAATGATCTTAAATTAGATCTAAAACTTGCTTCGTTAGCTGTCAGACATTTCATGTTATTGGGCAAATGATCAAAAATTTTTGTTGCTGGAAACTCCTCTGATTTCTGAGCCACTGACAGCTTAACAAAGGATAATAAAGGTCGTTATTTCCTCTAGTGTTGTAGCTATGTGCATCACTGTTCTTCTCAACCTGTGATGGATTATTTATGACGAATTTCATTGGAGAATTATGCATTACTACTCGTTTTTGTGCAATCAATACTTTATTTCTGAGTGATGAGTTATCCCAGAAATTTATTCCATACGTTGTTACTGAGTTGAAATATACAAAATTTGTCAGGAGGTTGATACGTTTGTTTCCAAGATTAGCAGTTGCACAAACAGGAAAAGTTGCTCAACTTTGTTGTTCAAGAATCTCAGTAATACGTTTCGTTCGGTTCAAGTTTTCCTCAATATTTACACGCAAGAATTTGGAGCATTCACCCTGTATACTGCCTCCTGCTCATGTGCTACATCAGTTGTTGGTATGTCTCTATTTCTTGAGCAGAGCTGAGTCAGTGAGTTTTTTTCAAAATTTAGGGGGGAATCCATTTTCAGATAACCACTCAAACTGTTTTGGAAAATATCATTTACCAAATTCTGTGTTGCTTTCTGACTAATGGGACTTATTATAATACTAGTATCGTCAGCAATTTTACTTGTTGAATGTCAAGTGCAGGGTCACTCACATACATAAGGAATACAAGCGGACCCTAACTAGTGCCCTGCAGGACTACCTTTGTCGTTTTTTTTCCCAGTCACTAAAATTTTCTACCTTTCCGACATAGTCTGAATTAGTCAGCATAATTCCTAGCATTCTGAACTGAGATATGCAAAGTAAATTGTTTCCACTTAAATGTGCGACTACTCTTGAGTACGTTACTTTTTGGACTATTTTGGAAAATTATGTCAGTAACGAAATTGGACAGTAATTGTCGACGTCTGTCTCATCACCTTTATTATGAAGTGATTTGATAATTACTTATATTAACCTGAATGGAAAAATTCCTGGTCCCACTAATGCATTGCCTGTATCAAGAACGACATTACTTATTAATTTAGAACAACTTTACAGAATTCTGTTTGGAATTCCATCAACTCCACATGAGCTTTCGTTTTTTACAATGTTTATAATTATATCAATTTCAGTGAAGGATGTTGGTGCTACTTCTAGCTGCTTAAAGTGGAATGACATTTTTAATATATCTCTGGCTTGTTCAACTGAACCACCTAAAATGAATGATCTGAACGAATTCATATTCTGAGTGACATTTTTAATATGTCTCTGGCTTGTTCAACTGAACCACCTAAAATGAATGGCTCTGAGGACTATGGCACTTAACATCTGTGGTCATCAGTCCCCTAGAACTTAGAACTACTTAAACCTAACCAACCTAAGGACATCACACACATCCATGCCCGAGGCAGGATTCGAACCTGCGACCGTAGCAGTCGCGCAGTTCTGGACTGAGCGCCTAGAACCGTTAGACCACCGCGGCCGGCGTGGAAGACATTTTGAGGGCTATGAGGGGGTGATTCACAGAGCGAAGCACTGGTTCCGCCACCAGGACAAGGATTGATACCGACAGGACATACACGCCCTTGTTTCGCGCTGGAATGATCTGAACGAATTCATATTGTATGAGTGTCACAGTGTGAAGTACTTCTTCGGCTACCCGTTTGTGATGGTCTCGCGTTGTGTAAAGTCTCACGGACGACTGTGCATTTATACACTGCCTCGTGGCATGAGCGACGCGCAATGTATTGAACCACTAATTTTATTAACGAAAAAACACTTATCGCCGGACAGGGATCAATTCTTGGCAGTCCTACAAATCTAAAACAGTCTTAACATGTGTCACCATACTCGCTTTCACCGCTAGTCAGGTCAAAAATAAATGTCAAAATTCGGCAGCTTCTTGTTCAGATATCACTTGTATTCGAGTAAGTTGGCTTGTATCACCCCAACAGCCCCATCAACAGGTACCTTCGCTTATAGGTTTTTCATGTCTATTACTACAAGATACTCTCTCAACAAGAACATGTTGAATTTGTTGAACTGTCACGCTTGTCCTTAACTGCAACCATTTCTCTTGCAACAATAAATTTTACTTGCAACAAGAGGAACTGACTACGTACATCTGCATATCGGACGCTCTAGCGGCCATTTTTAGGGTTCTGTGCATGCCTCTGTAAAAACGGAACCATTGTACGATCGCCTTTTTGCCCGTCCATCTGTCTGTCGATTGCTAGAAACCCTTTTTTTTCTCAGGAACGTTGACGTCTCTAGTTCAAAATCATGTCACATATGAAAGTCTATAGTTTCTTAGAAACTAAACTGCGCCCGAACAGGCCATGAAGGCCGAACGGTACCGACCGGCTGCTGTGTCATCCCAGCCACAGATGCCACTGGATGCGGATATGGAGGGGCATGAGGTCAACACAATGCTCTCCCGGCCGTATGTCAGTTTCCGAAACCGGAGCCGCTGCTCCTCAATCATGTAGCTCCTCAGTTTGTCTCGCAAGGGCTGAATGCACCCCGCATGCCAACAACGTTCGGTAATTTCGGATGGTCACCCATCCAAGTGCTAGCATAGCCCGAAAGCGCTTAAATTCGATGATCTGACGGAAGGCGAGGCCGTTGGCCCCTTGAAGGCGTAAAAATTTCAGGCTTCCAAGTTAATGTAATCAAAAGATACGGCCATCTGTCAAGTATTTTGACATTCGCAAACTCACTCACCAAAACCTATAGAGTGCCGCCTGTTGATGTACACTCCTGGAAATGGAAAAAAGAACACATTGACACCGGGGTGTCAGACCCGCCATACTTGCTCCGGACACTGCGAGAGGGCTGTACAAGCAATGATCACACGCACGGCACAGCGGACACACCAGGAACCGCGGTGTTGGCCGTCGAATGGCGCTAGCTGCGCAGCATTTGTGCACCGCCGCCGTCAGTGTCAGCCAGTTTGCCGTAGCATACGGAGCTCCATCGCAGTCTTTAACACTGGTAGCATGCCGCGACAGCGTGGACGTGAACCGTATGTGCAGTTGACGGACTTTGAGCGAGGGCGTATAGTGGGCATGCGGGAGGCCGGGTGGACGTACCGCCGAATTGCTCAACACGTGGGGCGTGAGGTCTCCACAGTACATCGATGTTGTCGCCAGTGGTCGGCGGAAGGTGCACGTGCCCGTCGACCTGGGACCGGACCGCAGCGACGCACAGATGCACGCCAAGACCGTAGGATCCTACGCAGTGCCGTAGGGGACCGCACCGCCACTTCCCAGCAAATTAGGGACACTGTTGCTCCTGGGGTATCGGCGAGGACCATTCGCAACCGTCTCCATGAAGCTGGGCTACGGTCCCGCACACCGTTAGGCCGTCTTCCGCTCACGCCCCAACATCGTGCAGCCCGCCTCCGGTGGTGTCGCGACAGGCGTGAATGGAGGGACGAATGGAGACGTGTCGTCTTCAGCGATGAGAGTCGCTTCTGCCTTGGTGCCAATGATGGTCGTATGCGTGTTTGGCGCCGTGCAGGTGAGCGCCACAATCAGGACTGCATACGACCGAGGCACACAGGGCCAACACCCGGCATCATGGTGTGGGGAGCGATCTCCTACACTGGCCGTACACCTCTGGTGATCGTTGAGGGGACACTGAATAGTGCACGGTACATCCAAACCGTCATCGAACCCATCGTTCTACCATTCCTAGACCGGCAAGGGAACTTGCTGTTCCAACAGGACAATGCACGTCCGCATGTATCCCGTGCCACCCAACGTGCTCTAGAAGGTGTAAGTCAACTACCCTGGTCGGCAAGATCTCCGGATCTGTCCCCCATTGAGCATGTTTGGGACTGGATGAAGCGTCGTCTCACGCGGTCTGCAAGTCCAGCACGAACGCTGGTCCAACTGAGGCGCCAGGTGGAAATGGCATGGCAAGCCATTCCACAGGACTACATCCAGCATCTCTACGATCGTCTCCATGGGAGAATAGCAGCCTGCATTGCTGCGAAAGGTGGATATACACTGTACTAGTGCCGAGATTGTGCGTGCTCTGTTGCCTGTGTCTATGTGCCTGTGGTTCTGTCAGTGTGATCATGTGATGTATCTGACCCCAGGAATGTGTCAATAAAGTTTCCCCTTCCTGGGACAATGAATTCACGGTGTTCTTATTTCAATTTCCAGGAGTGTAGAAACATGAAATTTGGAAAAAAACGAGATTTCACAGTACAAATCAAGTAAAAATCTGCAAATTGCTAAACTGTAACTTATCACACAAAAAAAACTTCTTTTTCATTCGGACATATATTGCATCAATCATCCGGCAGCACAATAGCTGACGAACGTTGTCGCATGTAAACAAAAAATGAAAGCTGTAGTCAGGTTCTAGTAAGTAAATATAAAATATTCTATTAAATCTTCTGTATCTAAAAATATAAAGTGCACTCTTCTGCTCGCTTCTTTTTGTATGTCGAGACTAGTCTCAGGAATTACTGCAGAGATTTTGATACAGTCTGCGAATTCCCAGGAGCGACATCGAAAACAGGCAAAAATCGTTGAGATCCTCGATTCCCCGGCCGGATGATATAAACATATAATTTTTATTACACATCTGGAAAAGAAAAACTTCACTAATGCGTAGCATCCGGTTAATAAAATCCTGTACAATAGGGGCTACATGAACGATACGCTGCTTTTGAAATAATGGGAGATAGGGAGGTTATGGAAATTGGAAGCAAATTTACTGATGTGTTGTTGTGGTCTTCAGTCCAAAGACTGGTTCGCTGCAGCTTTCCATGCTACCATATTCCGCGTAAGTGTCTTGATCCCAGAATAATTACTGCAACCTGCATCCTTGAGAATGTGCTTACTGCATTTAAGTCTTAGTCTCCCTCTGTAATTTTTACCCCCCACCCACACTTCCCTCCACCAAGAAATTGGTGATCCTGGAAATCTCAGTATGTCCTGTCGACATGCTCCTCACCTTTTCGTCATGTTGTACCACAAATTTCTTGTCTCCCGAATTCTATGCAGTACCTTCGCATTAGCTACGTGATCTACCCATCTCACATTTAGAATTTTTCTGTAGCGAAACATTTCAAAAGCTTATATTCTTTTCTTATCTAAACTGTTTATCGTCCACGTTTCAGTTCCATACATGGCTATACTCCACACAAATACCTTCATAAAAGACTCCCTAACACGTTAAATCCATATCCATCTTGACAGACGCTTTTCTTGCCAGTGCAGTCTACATTTTATATCCTCCCTACCTTCGCCATCGTATGTTATTTTGCTTCCCAAATAGTAAAACCTATCTAATACTTTAAGTGTCTCATTTTCTAATCTAATTCCCTTAGCACAACCTCATTTAATTCAACTAAATTTCATGATCCTTGTCTTGCTTTTGTTGATGTTCATCTTAAATCCTCGTTTCGAGAAACTGTCCATTCCGTTCAACTCTTCTTCCAAGTCATTTGCTGTCTCGAGAGAATTACAATGTCACCGGCAAACCTCAAAGTTTTTATTTTTTCTCTCTGGACTTTACTTACTACTCCAATTATTTCTTTGGTTTCCGTTAATGCTTGCTCAGCATACAGTTTGAGTAGCATCGTGGACAGGCTACAATCCTGTTTCACTCCCTTCTCAATCACTGCTTCCCTTTCAGGCTCCTCGACTCTAAATAAATATCATTTGCTTTCTGTACAAGCTGTACATAGCCTTACGCTTTCTGTGTTTTACCCTTGCAATCTTCAGAATTTTAAAGAGAGTACTACAGTCAAAATTGTCAAAAACTTTCTATTTTTTGAGAGTCGTCAGTCTACTGACTGGTTTGATGCGGCCCGCCACGAATTTCCCTCCTCTGCCAACCTCTTCATCTCAGAGTAGCACTTGCAACCTACGTCCTCGATTATTTGCTGGATGTATTCCAATCTCTGTCTTCCTCTACAGTTTTTGCTCTCTACAGCTCCCTCTAGTACCATGGAAATTATTCCCTGATGTCTTAACAGATGTCCTATCATTCTGTCCCTTCTCCTTGTCAGTCTTTTCCACATATTCCTTTCCTCTCTGATTCTGCGCAGAACCTACTCACTCCTTACCTCGTCAATCCACCTCATTTTCAGCATTCGTCTGTAGCACCCTATCTCCAGTGCTTCGATTCTCTTCTGTTCTGGTTTTTCAACAGTCAGTGTTTCTCCTCCATACAATGTTGTGTCCCAAACGTACATTCTCAGAAATTTCTTCCTCGAATCAAGACCTATGTTTGATACTAGTGGACTTCTCTTGCCCAGGAATACCCCTTTTCCCAGTACTAGTCTGCTTTCATATCCTCCTTGTTCCGTCCGTCATTCGTTGTTTTGCCGCCGAGGTAGCACAATTTCTTAACTTCATTTACTTCGCGACCATCGATGTTAAGTTTCTCACTGTTCTCATTTTTGCTATTTCTCATTACTTTCGTCTTTCTTCGATTTAATCGCAACCCATATTCTGTACTCATTAGACTGTTCAGTCCATTAAGCAGGTCCTGTAATTATTCTTCACTTTCACTCAGGATAGCTATGTCATCAGCGAACCGTATCATTGGTATCCTTTCACCTTGAATTTTGTTTCCACTCCTGGACCTTTCTTTTATTTCCGTCATTGCTTCTTCGATGTTCAGACTGAACAGTAGGGGTGAAAGACTACACCCCTGTCTTACATCGTTTTTAATCAGAGTACTTCGTTCTTGGTCGTCCACTCTTATTATTCTCTCTTGGCACTTGTACACTTTGTATATTACCCGTCTCTCCCTATACAGGTAGCTTATCCCTTTTTTTCTCAGAATTTCGAATATCTAGCACCATTTTACATTGTCGAACGCTTTTTCCATGTCGTCAAATCCTTTGAATGTGTCCTGATGTTTCTGTAGTCTTGCTTCCATTATCAACTGCCCCGTTAGAATTGCTTCTCTTGAGCCTTTACCTTTCCTAATGCCAAACTGATCGTCACCTAGCACATTCTCAATTTTCTTTTCCATTCTTCTGTATATTATGCTCGTCAGCAACTTGGATGCATGAGCTGTTAAGCTGATTGTGCGATAATTTCGCATTTGTCAGCTCTTGCTGTCTTCGGAATGGTGTGAATGATATTTTTATGGCAGTCAGATTGTCTGTAGTCAAACTCATACATTCTACACACCACCGTGAATAGTCGTTTTGTTGCCACTTTTCCTAATGATTTTAGGAATTCTGATGGAATGTTATCTATCCCTTCTGCCTTATTTGATCTTAAGTCCTCCCATGCTGTCTTAAATTTTGATTCTAATACTGGATCCCCTATCTCTTCTAAATCGAATCCTGTTTCCTCTTCTATCACATCATACAAATCTCCCCCCTCATAGAGATTTTCAATGTATTTTTTCCACGTTTCCGCTTTCTCCTCTGCGTTTAGCAGTAGAATTCCCGTTGCACTCTTAATATTACCACCCTTGCTTTTAATGCCACCGAAGATTGTTTTGACTTTCCTGTATGCTCAGTCTGTCCTTCCGACAATAATTTCTTTTTCGATTTCTTCACATTTTTCAAGCAGCCATATCGTCTTACGTTCCCTGCACTTTCTATTTATTTCATTCCTTAGCGGCTTGTATTTTGTATATTCCTGAATTTCCCTGAAAATTTTTGTACTTCTTTCTTTCATCGATCAATTGAATTATTTCCTCTGTTACCTATGATTCCTTCGCAGTTACCTTCTTTGTACGTATGTATTCCTTTCTGACTTCTGTGACTGCACTTTTTTGAGGTGTCCAATCCTCTTCAACTGTACTGCCTATAGAGCTATTCCTCATTGCCATGTCTACAGCCTTAGAGAACTTCAAGCGTATCTCGTCATTCCTTAATACTTCCGTATCCCACTTCCCTGTGAATTGATTCTTCCTGACTAATCTCTTAAACTTCAGCCTGCTCTTCATCACTACTACTTTGTGCTCTGAATTTATGTCTGCTCCTGGGTACGTCTTGCAATCCAGTATCTGATTTCGTAATCTCTATACAACCATAATGAAATTTAACTGAAGTCTTCTCGTATCACCAGGCGCTTTCCAAGTATACCTCCTCCTCTTGTGATTCTTGCACAGAGTATTCGCTATTACTAGCTGAACTTTATTACAGAACTTAATCATCTTTATCCTTTCTCATTCTTCGCACAAAGCCCGTATTCGCCTGTACTCTTTCCTTCTGCTCCTTGCCCTACAGCTGCATTCGATTCCCTAGTGACTATTAGGTTTTCGTCTCACTGACGTACTGTATTACCCTATCTATATCCTGATATACTTTCTCTATTTCTTATCTTCAGCTTGCGACGTCGGCATGTATACCTGAACTATCGTTGTCGGCGTTGGTTTGTTGTCGATTCTGATAAGAACAATCCTATCACTGATATGTTCACAATAACACACTCTCTACCCTACCCTTCTATTCATAACGAATCCCACACCCGTTATATCATTTTTGCTGCTGTTGATATTACGTTATACTCATCTGGCCAGAAATTATTGTCTTCTTTCCATTTACTTCACTGACCTGTACTATATCTAGAGTGGGGCTTTGCATTTCCCTTTTCAGATTCCTCATGGCATTGATCAACGTCCTGTTGGTAGAATGCTAGAAGTCTTCGGCCACCAATGCTGGTTATTAATCAAAATTTGAGAGGTGGAGGGTTTCTAACCCGAGACCGAGGACGATTTTATTAATAATCAAAGACGCTACCCCTAGGCCACGGGTCTAAATCCGCAAATACTGTAAACGTAGGCTCCTATTGCCGGCCGGGTTGGCCGAGCGGTTATAGGCACTACAGTATAGAACCGCGTGACCGCTACGGTCGCAGGTTCGAATCCTGCCTCGGGCATGGGTGTGTGTGATGTCCTTAGGTTAGTTAGGTTTAAGTAGTTCTAAGTTCTACGGGACTGATGACCTCAGATGTTAAGTCCCATAGTGCTCAGAGCCATTTAAACCATTTTATTTGTAGGCTTGTATTTCCTTAGCCTATTTTTTTAAAATAAGTCGTAGGATCAGAATTATCTCGCGTGTTCCAACATTTCTCCGAAATTGAAACAGATTTTCCCCGAGGTCGACTTCTACAAGTTTCTCCATTCCTCTGTAAAGAATTCCTATAAATACTGTATTTTGCAACCATGACTCATTAAACTGATAGTTCAACAATTTTCACACCCGTCAGCGTCTGCTTTCTTTGGAATTAGAATTATTACATTCTCCTTGAAGTCTGAGAGTATTTCGCCTGTATATACGTCTTGCACACCAGATGGCAGAGCTTTTTCATGGCTAGCTGTCCTAAGGCTCTCACTAGTTCCGACGAGATGTCGTCTGCTCCAGGGGCATAGTTTCGATTTAGATCTTTCAGTGCTCTGTCAAATTCTTGTCGCAGTATCATGTCTCCCATCTCATCCTCATCTACATCCTCTTACATTTCTAGGACACTTGTTTCAAGTTCATGTCTCTTGCACAGACCCTCTATTCACTCCTTCCACGTTTCAGCTTTCCCTTCTTCGCTTAGTACTGGTTTCCCATTTGAGATCTTGATATTCATACAGTTGCTCCAAAATGCTCTTTAATTTTCCTTGAAGGTGGTATCTATTTTTCTCCCAGTGAAATATGCTTCTAAATCTTCACACTTGTCCTCTGGCCATTCCTGCTTAACCATTTCACACTTCCCGTCAATCTAATTTTTTAAACGTTTGTATTCCATTCACCTGCTTCACATGCAGCTTTTTTATAGTTTTTCCATCACCACTGAAATTCAGTATCTCCTGTGTTATCCAAGGATTTGTACCAAGCATTGTCTTTTTACGTATTTGATTCTTTGCTGTCTTCACTATAAATCTACCCATTCGTTTTCTACTGTATTCCTTTCCCCTGTTCTAGTCAACCGTTGCCCGATGCTCCCTCCGAAACTCTCAACATCATCTGGTTCTTTCAACTTATGCAGGTGTCGTCTCCTTAATTTCCAACCTTCTTGCAATTTCTTCAGTTTTAATCTACAGCTCATAGCGACATCTACTCCTGGAAGTGTCCTACAAATTAAAATCTTGTGCCGAAATCTCTGTCTCATAATTACATAATTCGTCTAAAATTTTCCGTGTCTCCAGTTCTCTTCCACGCATAAAACCTTCTTTCATTATTCTTATACCAAGGTTTAGCGATGATTACATTATGCTCTGTGCAAAATTCTACCAGGCATCTTCCTCTTTTATTCCTTCTCCCCCATCCATATTCACCTATAGTTTTTCCTTCTTTTCCTTTTCCTGCTGTCGAGTTCCAGTCACCCATCACAATTATATTTTCGTCTTCCGCAACTGTCTGAATAATGTCTTCAATCTCTTCGTCATCTATGGAGCTAGTAGCCATATAAACTTGTTCTACTGTTATAGACGTGGGCTTTGAGTCTATCTTGGCTACGATAATGCGTTCACTATCGTGTTCACAGTAGCTTAGCCGCATTCGTATTTTCTTATTCATTAGTAAACCAACTCCTGCATTAGCCGCACGACATTTTGTATTTATAATCCTGTATTCACCTGACCAGACATCTTGTTCCTCCCGCCACCGAAATGCACTAATGCCCACTACTTCTAACTTCAACCTATCCATTTCCTTCTTCAAATTTTCTAACTTTTCTGCCCCATTGTGGGATATAACATTGTACGCTCCAATCCGGAGGGCGCCAGTTTTGTTTCTCCTAATGCGGACATCTTCCTGAGTAGCACCCGCTCAGAGATTCGAATGGGGGACTATTTTAACTCCGGGATATTTTACCCAAGAGGACGCCATCATCATTTAACTACTGAGCAGAGCCGCAACTCCCCGGGAAAAATTATAGCTGTAGTTTCCCCTTACTTTCATTCGTTCGCATTACCAGCAGAGCGATGCTGTTTTGGTTGATGTTACAATGCCAGTTCAGTCAATCAAACAGACTGTTGCCCCTGCAAGTACTGAAAAGGTTGCTGCCCCTCTTCAGGAACGATATGTTTGTCTGGCCTCTCAACACATACCCTTCTGTTGTGGTTGCACCTACGGTACGGCTGTCTCTATCTCTAAGGCATGCAAGCCACACCACCGATTGCCAGGTCCATGGTACATGTGGTGGTGGGGAGGGGGGAGGAGAGGATTTTGTTGATTTGCGCCATAAAACTGAACTCGTCGTCTAACTGTAATGGTTATCTGTTAATCCCTGATCAAATATCAAGGAACATGATAGTAGGTGTGCCTTCAAAATTCACAGGAAATCAATAACTAACTGATATTTTCATACAAAATAACTCTTGATTCCACATGGTAAAAGACTATCAGTCTTTCAGTGTCTAGTTAGATAGAGCGTTTGAAGCCCCGATGAAAAAAACAGAATTGAATGATGGGTCTGAATAGTATAACAGAGCTATCAAGAGCTAATAGATACCATGAAAAAATTACTACGTAGGAAACAGCATAAGAAGATACATTTGAAAGCCACGCAGGATGTTAAGAGGGTCACGATTCCGTATTTCGATTATACGTGGGAGAATGCAGGTAACATGTTTAAGTCGTTTAAGAGTGAAGCCGCATTTAAAACCAGCAACATGTTGCGATGTAAATGAAGCAATAATTTAAACATAGAATTGTTAAATATGATAAAGATGGTCCCCCCAAAAAATGTGTAATAGTTGTGAGGCGAACTACAACAGTCAAACTGATAGGTGCTTCAAGTTGAGGTACAAGAAACACAGGAAGGTTTTCGGCTTCATAATTTCTAAAAATCGGCCGTACCCACGCATATTCCTGAGAGTGGCCATCCTTTGATGCGAACTGAAGAAGTGTCACAATTTTGCACACTTAGGGTAAGGATAGGAAATTGGATCTACTGGAACAGTTAAATATTATGATACATAACGAGAAAAATGAAGAAAAGCATTGAACGAACGGATGACAGTAGATTTAACTTTTTAATTTTTTATATCTTTGTTATAATATCAGTTTGTGCTCAGCTACTAGTCAAAAGTTGACATTCAGTGCGTGACGAGTTTTGAACTGTCGGTCATCTCCTTAGCGATATGCATTACCTCTGATTATTTTTGAGAGTGTCTCTGCTTTTCTGATTAAGCACACGAAGTGCTCAGTGGTGCTACATGTTTGTTTGTATCCGGGAGTTTCTTTCGTGGAGGAATACGCACCATGCATACAAATAGCTGTTGTCGTAAGACTGCTGCGTTTATGAACTGCACAGGTCAATATATTTCATTTTATTTTAGCAACTAAGCGAATGATGTTAAGCACGTATTAGGAAGATACGATTACAAGAGAACGGGCCTAGAATTTTTTAATAGTTTTAATTTTTGTCGGTTTTATAAGGTTGATACTCATTTTCCCATTCTTCTTTTTCTTCTTCATCTTGTTGTGAGAATCGAGGATTACATCTTCTGCCCTGTTCCTGCCTCACCACAATTTCCTCGGTCTTCATGTCCGATACTTGTTTTGAGGTTTGTGAGTATAAAGACTTTTACGTAAATACGTTACTGGCATTATCGCATAACCCCCAGCTTGGAGGACCAGACTTTGTTTTACGAGTTAGCTACCCTAAGAAGGTCGGCTTCACCGCTTACTTCTGCTGATGAAGACATGCCCCTTCCAAACGAGAGAGGTCTAGTGTTGCTGCATCGTGAACGGTGGTTGAGCCTACATTTTAACATTGAGTTTAACAATCATACCTCGCGTCTACGATGGATAAAATCAAAGGTCACAGTTGGCTGCCGTTCCAGTATAAATGTTAAATACACCGTAGCATTCTAATTCGAGAAGATTCTACGCATTGGAGTTGAAAACGCAAACTGCTAACAGTCAGTACACCACCTCCAAACGGTTACATGCCACTTCCAGAATGACAAAACGGAATAC